>NW_028278809.1:0-257901 GCF_059751315.1 Micrasema longulum
TGCAATACGGGTTGGACAGTTATCGGAGAAGTTTATTATATCAAGCGAAAAATAATGATCATCAACGTCATTTCGTTATCTGCGGTGGTATTCTAAACCGCTCTCGCGGCCGTAGAAAACACTTTTATTTCACGTATCTACATACAAAATATAGAAGCTTTTTCTTTAAGTTCTGTTCTTCTGTTCTGAATATCACCCCAGAGGTGCTTAGGATAATTGGAGCGAATCTGGATCATTTGTGTTATATGTATCACGCTTTAAGTTTTAGTCCAAGGACAATGAGAATCACATCAACTATGCCAGGAATCGAACCCGGACCTTAAGTCTTTAGGATCTAAACCAGGACCTTTATTGATTGAATTTCTTAAGACCCTCATGACTTTTTAATCTGTTTTTACTATGTTTTTTTAAAATGTGTTTTGTTCACTGTATACTTATACATATTTTTTATTACATCTTTTACTTTGTTTATTTCTCGTTTCACTCTGTATTTTGCTATGTTTTATTAAATATGCTTTTCGCTATACAAACACATTTTTTTTTTACTGTCACTTTAAAAATGTCTCCTTTATCACGTGGGTGAGATTTAGATAAAGGTTTCAGCTCTTTCACTTTACAAAAGTCAACAGATGGAAGGGTTGAGGAAATGTGGATGTTTAAACATGGGCAGAATGGGGAATGTTACACAGTGTGTAAAGTGGCCACTTAAACCACCCAATGATAATTCATAGGACCTGTAAATGCCTAGACTTCCATATTCCCTTCTCAAAAATGTTTTCCCTCTCTGTTGAAATAAAGTTAGTTAAATATTGATTATTCTTAAAAAAACGGATAGCATGTGCACAAAATGTTTCCGGAGAAATCGTTTTTGCAGCGCAATAATGAAACAGTGTGAGTTTTGGTAAAGTTGATGTATTATTGACAAGCAGGCATGTTTTGTTTTTGTGCCACGCTCATGTAATGGTAATCTTGCGCAACGCCATTCTACAGATCACAATATTCAGCAAGTGTTAACAAGATGGCTCCTATCCCATTTCTCTTCTCGTGCCCGATTTCACAATGCAAAAAAAGTATGATGAAAATTGTGACCTCACTGGGGTTACCCGTGCGAGGACACTTAACAATACATTTTTTTTTTTTTAATATTTTTACATATGAGAATAAACAAAGATTACCTAATATTTTTTTATTTTTTTTTATTTATTTATTCACATTCTTTATCAAAATACAATTCCATGTTCACTTTTCCCAGCTAACAAGGGTACATACCCCGTTCCAAGCTAGGCAATTACATTTTAATATATTATAATAGTTAACAAATTAATATAGAGCACAGACAAACAAAATATAAACTTATTCGGATACACATGATTGATTCATATACATACAGACATACACATATATACACACATATTTATAAATATACACATATATACACATGTACATACACACATACGTACATACACCCATGCGCATACACATACATACATTCATAAAAACATAGACAATTTATTTATGCGAAACTTCATGGTTGTCATCTATAAATATATATTTTTTTAAATTATTCCTTATTTTTTATATTTTACTTTTGACATCCAGTAAGGTTCTCCAATCCGTGGCATGCATCAACTTTTCTGACTCCCTACGACCAATGTCATGAAAGAGCGAGGTCAACAGCTTCCGTAACTTGACAACACTCCCGTCTTTCCACGATTCTGGCAAAAGGTTATGGACCTTTTTGCCTACGTTATAGTGTTGTCTCGATGCCAGAACAGTGTTGACCCCTTCACTTAGTATCAGATCCCTATTAGAGTATCTTGTGTTATGGTTGTGGTTGACGCTTGGGTAAATGTCTCTCTTTATGTGTGTAACCACTACCGTTCTCAATATATACTGTTGAATAATATTCAGTACTCTGAATTAACAGAGATACTCAACGTAGAAACTACTAACACATAGTTATCTCTGAAGATGTCCTGTAACGGGTAGCCAAACGTCGAAACGTGTCATTACCACCAAAAGAGACCTTGCAGGTATTCACGAAAGGTAAGTTATAAATCATCATATAAAAAATCCAAGCTTTGCTGAACAGTATTTAAATCCCTTCATGAAATGGTTTCAAGATACCTGTTGGACCGTTGTATTAGGTAAAATACATGTCAAAGAAAATCTACTCTTAGATCAGCATTTGATTCAAGAAGAGGAAAACATGTCGAAATCCGGCGCTCCCCAAACACTAGATTCGGAGACCGTGCTTTTGCCGTTGCCGGCCCCTCTGCCTGGAACCGATTGCCTTCAAACTTACGAATCATCGACAGTCCTAGTCAGTTCAGATCCCAACAAAAATCTCACTTCTTGAGATTCTCATACCCTCAATTATTTTAAATCAGAAAATATAATATGTCACTAAGTTTCGCAGGAGGCTAAACTAGCAGTTCACAATGGAGTTCTAGTGCCAACTCTAATGTATGGGAGCGAAGTATGGAATCGGAAAAATGATGATGAAAGTCGGTTGCATGCTGTCAAAATGCGATCCCTCTGGCGAATGTGTGGCAAAACGATGATAGGTGCAGAAATGTCGAGATCCGTGAAGTGTGTAAGGCTGAGATATGCACTATCGACAGAATCAAGAAAGGGGTGCTGCATTGGTTTGGACATGTGGAGCGAATGGACAACGAAAGAACGGCTAAAAGGATCTACAATGCGAATGTTGATGAATGCAGAAAACGAGGAAGACCTAGAAATACATGGACATGCCAAAAGTAGGAATAATCGGCGTACTTGCATGAGAAGATGTTTAATGTAGAAGAAGCGAGGTCTGTATGCCAAGATAGAGTGTTATGGCGTTCTATCCTCTCTGCCTACCCCTACGGAGAAACGGTGTGATGGTTTGTTTGTTTGACTTAAGTTTAGTTAGAATGTAAGTTTGTAAAGTGCCTTTTTTACGAAAATGTCGCTATATAAATCAGCCAAATATTATTTTAATGTTTAGAAAGTTTTAAACACAGCGTATATTGTTTATATTTAATTTATGTATGAAATAAATAATATAATGCTACTTATATTATAAAACGTACAATAAATTTTTAAAAAACATAACATTAACTATACATTTGTGGAGCAGTTTATTCAATATTAGTTTGGGCGAATGATACAGCCTATTTTACTTCTACCCAGCTCCACTTTTAATATTTTTATAGCCATTTTGAACATTTTCTCATTTCTAATTGTTTTAATAGACGGCATTTGGTTATATATTTTATTTGCATAATACTCAAAATCCCTTTGTCCGAAAGTGGTATTAGTATGTATTTGATTAACTCCTAAGTATTTGACATTGTCTGTCTTATCCAATAAATATTATTGATAGGTCTTTCCCAAAGAATTTCAAGTTGTGTGACGAATTGACCAATCTACACATTCTGGACATTGGAACATAAAAATAAAAGTTGCTCTTAGAAGATTTGATTAATAACATATTTTGACTTCTGGTGACACGGTTGGGAACATGAAAAGACATTGATTGCAAATTCAAATTACTTTATTGTTATGTTTTCAATCTGAGGCTAAAAATTGAGTTTATTATATGGTTTAATATAGTTTAGTTCTGAATTTGGCAGCGTGTTCCTCCTACTGTGTTTACTATACGCGCAACGTGTACAATATTACTATCACAATCTTCATCCATATGTATGCAATGGTCGCGACTTAATATTGGTGTCGCATATTACTATTACTGAACGTAAGCAGCAGCTAGGAGTTGTAGACAATAGTCTAATATTATAGCACCGAATGGTACCTCATAACAGGCGTAGGCGGTGGCAACGTGCCTTTACAAACCTCGCGTGTACCATGTACCATAAACACTTTGCAGACTATTACCATTAACCATTATAACGCGGGTCTCGACTTGGATGATGCCAGATTTTGAATAAGTTAATAAGTCCTTTTGAATAGGCTGATTCTGAGAATATCATGAACTTATTTTTTATTGTTTGTTTTAATTTATATATTAACCTTTTGAGCACCGGTCGAATACACATAGAATTTACCCTGTGCCCGGCCCATTTTTTGTGAAATTTTATGCTTTGTGGAGGGTTTCTTAAAGTGTCATAATTATGAAACTACTTAGTTAAATTAATTGAAACTTCTCAGATTTATTTGAAATAATTAAGTAAGTAATTTTTGTATGATGGTTTTGCCAACATTGGCCTTTATGGAGAGCCACATTGCGCATTCCAATGTTCGCACATATACAGGGCCTCACTCCTTTTTTTGTGCTTTGTATCCCGGAGCCGTGTAAACACGTGATTATAATAACCATGAGTTGTGTCCCGGTCCGGTGTTTTCACGCGGTTTACTAAAAGTCACTAGATGTCAATAAAATTCACTTTTTGCGACAGCTGATAAACCACGTGAAAACACGGGACCGGGACTCAACGCATGGTTATCCAATCACGTGTTTATACGGCTCCAGGATACAAAGTAACAAAAAAATACGATATTTACAAATAAACTAAAATTATAGGCCAAGTATAGTTTTCTATGTAATATATATCTAGTGGAATGCAAATGGTTTGAAACAGTTACATGACCGATGCTTAACTCCTGACTAATCTAACGAGTGGTCGCATGTGGATTTTCATAGACTTTTTCCATTATTTGGTCGACTTTTCC
This sequence comes from Micrasema longulum, assembly GCF_059751315.1. Lineage (NCBI taxonomy): Eukaryota > Metazoa > Arthropoda > Insecta > Trichoptera > Brachycentridae > Micrasema > Micrasema longulum. Next base: position 4,678 of record NW_028278809.1, read on the forward strand.
CGTGACGGGTCGCCCGGAGCGAGGTGCATCTTTGACATTGAAATTTCCCGAACGAAATCACTTGAACCATTGTTGTGCTACACGTGTCATTAAAACATCGTCACCATAAACTGCACAATTTTTTTCACTGGCCTATGACGCCTTCCAGGAAGTAAAACTTCAAAATACCAGGAATTTCCTCGCTCGACACAATTATTTTAAAAATGGAATAACTTTTACACGATTGATCAAAACGAAGCTGTATTTTCATTCAAAATATTTTTCAAAGTGTCACTTTTCCAACACAATTCAATTTGTCAAAGTTGGCATAGTGTTGCCAAAGCATAAAAAGTTCAACCCCATGTTGCGACAAAATACGAAAATGCATTTTGAACAACCTAATATTAGAAAATACAATGCAAAAAAAAATTAAGAAAAAAGCGTACCCATGAAAAGCCATCTGTATAACTCCACTTGTAAAAAATAAAATATTTCAAAAATAATGACAAAGAACATATGAAAAAAGTTTTTTTTGTTGGCTTAATAAAATCTTTTCGTCACCGGGTGCACATGGAATAACCCCAAGAACTCGATTTTCTCTTTGGCTTAATAGGATTTATTTTTGGTAGATGTCTTAATCGAGAATCGCAAAATTTTTTGAAAAGGTTGCTCTGTATGAGCTGGTATTGAATGACCAGCGAAGTCGTAGTGACTGCCCGGATTTGTCCGACAGGACTCTCCCGGTCTACTGAAAAGATACAATATCCTATCAGAGTAGCGTCACGATGAGGAATTTCAGTGTTATTTTAATTTGTAATTATATTATATTTTTTAACAGACTATTAATGCCTTTACGCCAACCAACGACATTTTTTATGTATCGTATTATCAGCGATATAATTTTTAAAACACAACCGCGTTAACAAATACTTCGCGTGTGACGTATCAAGTTATCTTCCCCTTTTTCTACCGTAAACCGGAAACAACCCATTGATTCATTCGAAAGAAATAGTGACGTCATGCAAAGTGTATTGTTTTTATCAAAATTATTTTTATAATTTTTTTCCTACATTTTCAAGAAACTTCTCCGTACAATTAAATGATCAAATTTTTACCGCACGTAAAAGTACATTTTTTTATCCAGTTTCCAGTAGGGCTGAACTTCTTTATTGGAAAAAATTGATTGATAGTGGCAAACGAATTTGCTGTATAAAATAAGGTGCACTGAACTTGATAGAGGTAGGACGTTGAAAGTAATAAATTTAAATTCTGCGAATCTTTTGAGAACATAAATTATTTTCAAATAATAATTATCAGATCTGTTCTTCATAGATTAAAAGTAGTTTTTTTCAATTAACGGAATTAAAAAGAGGCCACAGGACCCCAAGAACGAATCCGGGTGAGTGGAGAGGGCTTCTTTCAAAACTTATGTGCTAGCTAGAATCGAGAATCAAGATCACAAAAATGGCGCTATATAAATTATCCAAACATTATTATGTAAATGTTATCAAATATCTAAAACTATCAAATATCTAAATTTAGCAAATGGGGTCTGGAATTTCAACCGTCTATGCGCTCAGTAGCTGCACGACTTGTATTCTAACTTCTATTTTTATAAATTTGTTTTTTATTTCGTATTTTAAAATATCACTTAAACTTTAAACTTCATTGTCAAATAAAAAATAATTAAAAATGTAAATAAGGGCTAGATTTCTTACTATCCAAGCGCTCTGTAGCTGCAAGACGTGCTGGGATATTTATTTATTGTACAGCGCCCTTGAGGTGATTTTCACAAAAATGGCGCTATATAAATTATCCGAACATATATATATATATATATATATATATATATAAGATTGTTTGATTTACACACCCCTTTGTATCAAACTACGCTTGATATTATTTGACTTACGCACTCTTTTGCAATTTTTTGGAAAACTCAGCCTTCTATCTATCACTGAATAGAAAAATAAAACCGCTTCACGATTTCACTAGAAATTTCTTGGAATCTTACTTGAAATAAAGTTATAAAACAATTGCATTTAAAGCGTATTCTGTATTACTATATTAAAAAAACAGTTCAAATTGTCAGAGGTTTCTAAGTTATTTAATATTGTGTTTTTATTTATTTTTTAATTATGCGCCCAATGGGCACTTTTAAGGACATATTTATACATAGAAAATTTTTATAAAGAAAAGTATAAAGACACAATGGTATTTAGTAGATTTGGTGGGAGTGGAAGCGGGAGAGAGGTGTTCATAATTGAATTTGATTCAGTGATCGTTTGAAAGAAGACAACTTGTTATCAAAGTAATCAAGACTGGCATGTTTGTTGGCAGACCTAAGAATTCTAGGCATAAGGGAATGAAAACCATAGTTATATGTACTATGGTTATCGGTACGAAAGAGTAAGTTTTGTCTGAGGTTTCTAGTTAGGATATTTATTTTATTGAGCTCAGTGGTTCAGGCGCATCAAAGAGTGAGTTGAGAATTTTAAATAGGACTAGAAGGTCGGATTTATTTCGACGGTCTTGAAGAGGAGAAGTTATCGATATTACGCACTTTCACGTAATTTTCTATAACGAGAAATATTTTTTTATCGACGAGTGGAACGGGTAAATCCATCAAGGAACACGACTTATATAACACATTCACCATTCACTGCCACCTTTTTTTATAGATTTGACAGCAAGCAATCAATTGACACGCCCGCGTGTGGGTAGAAATTGGACAACGAATTATTTCAAGACAAAAAAAACATTAGGGCGCCTATTATCACAGCAAATGGTTAAATTAACTGTAAAAAAGACTACTTACAAGTTACAAGCAGTCAGAAGAGAGATAACGTTTATGTTTGTGTACGTATTTTATTTATTCGAATATATTTTGAGTAGGCCAGAATTTGAGTGAATAAATAGTAACTAAATGCTACCATCCAAGGACTTTAGCAACATAAATAAAATACATAGCTCAACGGGCAAAAATATATATACAGGGTGTTCTTTAAACCCTGTCACATCCGAAACCACGATGATCAGTATGAGCAAGATGAACTATTGGTAGATTAAAATATTTTTTTAGAATGACTAAAATCATAAAAAATAAAATACAGAAAAAAAACAAATGGTTGCTCACTTCTGCAGGGGAGAAACGAGAAGGGGAGAGAGGGGAGTCTGAACTGCACGGCCGCGCCCCCCTCGCATCTCCCCTTCAGAATTAAGCAACCATTTGTTTTTTTCTATATTTTATTTTTTAAGATTTAAGTCGTTCTAAAAAAATATTTTAATGTGCCAATATGTAGGTATAGGAATAATAAATAATATGCCAAATAAAAGTAAGTACTAAATTAAATAATACAAAATCTTGAGCAATCTTGACTTGAATATAAATAAAGAAGTGGGTGAATTATTCCACAATCGAGCAGCCACTACTGTGAAAGACGAGACAAGAAAATAAGAGCAATGAAAGGGTATTTTTTATTTTATTCTTTGTTTGGATAACCAACAGCTACATTTATTTTATATATAAAACAAAACAAATTACAAATAAGCCAATTACCGGTTTTCACAAGTAGCATCACAGTAAGTTAAAAAATATTATCTAACATAAAATTAACAGTAATCTTATGTAAATCAAAATAAAAAGAAAAGAAAAAACACTACAAATTATTTCGAAAGCAAACGCCGCACGTCATCATGTTTATTCGCAAATAAATCTTTGTTTAATGATTTTGTTAGTACATTAAAATTATTAAAAGTTCCCCATAAATATTAATTTTGCCTATAATTAGATGAAACAAGAGGAATATGAAGAAGAAGGTCATTGCTTAGTACTTTGGAAGGAACATTAATAAAGAGGAACATTAATAATATTAACAGGGTTCTCTCGTCACTAGAAAGAAGAGATTGTCCGTGCTGTGATAGAGGTTGGAAGAGCTCTCGCAGATAAATAGGCGAAGTGGGATTATTTAAAATGTGAAGAAGTGATAGAATGTGAATGTTTCTTCTATGCCTGATACTGAGCCAGTGTAGTTGCGTGCGATATTCGGTTATGTGGTCGAATTTGCGAAGATCAAAGATAAAACGTCTACAAACATTCTGCAAACAAATATGCGAACTGTGGTGTCATTCAAAGTAGTTCGTTTTTATTAAAATATTTTTTTCGTACATTTTCAAGAAACTTTGCCGTATACTCCTAATTTAATGCTCTTATTTTTACCGCGCGTATGAAAACATTTACGTAGGGCTGAACTTCCTCATTATATCCTCCGCTAACTGCTCTGATAGGTTCTATTGTCTTTCCTGAACGTCTGCGGCTACCCGTTGAATACTTTCGGTACTTGAACAGGTGACTTTGCTGAATAAATAAATGTATTATTATTTTGTTAGCTAAATCTAATACCGAAAAAGAAATCCACTTATACCTCTGGTGACGTCACAGCCAGCTGACGACAGAACCTTGTCAATTCTCCCGCCCAAGCTCAGTCCAGCAGTGAAAGTGGTATCTGTGGAATGAATGGAGAAATAGCATCACAAGATGACTCTCGCTCGCCATAATAGGCTTTTTACATTTTGGTAATGTCACGGCCGTGGAACACAATGCACAAGCTGGAAAAACGATTTCTTCGAGAGAAATAACAATTTAAAATATTTTTTATATGTAATGTGGATATTAAGTCAATTTTTACTTTCAAAATATCAATATTTTGTTGTGTAATGAAATTATTATCAATGGTTTCGTCAATAAAGGATCTTGGCATTACTTTAGAAAATAAAACTCTCCTATCGTGAACACATTGATAATATTGTATTAAAATCTCTCAAACTTCTCGCTTTTATAAATAGAATTACAAATTAATACCATCAAAACTGTTTATTGTTCACTAGTTCGGCCGCATCTAGAATACGCTTCTTCAATTTGGTATCCATTCTCCAGGATTCATATTGATATCGAGTCTGTCCAACACCGTTTTCTAAAAAAATTCGCATGGTTGCTCGGATTACAAAGGGGTAATTACTTATATTTTGAAATGGAGCTAAATAGAGAAACGTAGATCTGAGATGGACCTTATTTGCATTTTCAAAATACTTAATGCTATAAGTGATATCACATCTCTGTTTTTCCATTTCATTTCATTATCCTAACCATGTCACCAAAAGTCAACATCTGCTATTTATTAAATAAATTTGTATTTATGTCCCAATGTCCAGAATGTGTAGATTAGTCAATTCGTCACACGACTTGGACTTATTTGGGATCAACCTTCCGGCTTTTCGTAGATCTCTTTGCCACTGAAACAGTGTGGGATGAAGTTGAAGGATGATTGGCATGGTCTGGCTCGTTTTTCGTCTATGTATATATATGTCTTTCGTTTTTATTAATATATTGCATACCATTATTGTATTGCCCTTGTTTGTCTTTGCTACTCAGTTTTATGTTATTTTCGTTAAGTTTCTTGTATTTATGTTTCTTCATGTAACTTTTGTAATTGGCTTAGGCTGTATATTTAATAAATAAATAAATGTGGCCACTTAACACACTGTGTAACATTCATCATTCTGCCTATGTTTGAACATCCACATTTCCTCAACTCTTCCATCTGTTCTCACCCACGTGATAAAGGTTTCAGCTCTTTTACTTCATAAAAGTCAACAGATGGAAGAGTTGAGGAAATGTGGATGTTCAAACATGGGCAGAATGATGAATGTTACACAGTGTGTACTTAAACCAGCCAATGACAGGTCACAAGCCCTGTAAATGCCTAGACTTCCATATTCCCTGCTCAAAAATGTTTTCCCTCTCTGTTGAAATAAATTTAAATATTAACAATTCCATAGGGAAGAAATACAGCTAGTCTGCAAGCATTTGGACATAATCAAACATTGTTGAGATTCATCCTGCTGAACCAATTCATCAACTAGGCAACGCCTGAAAAGAATTTTATTTTTTTACACTTCTTCGTTTACCAGGTATTCAGGTTATTTTTCTAATTCTAATTCTGGTAAAACTATCTCTTGTCAAACTAAAAATGGCGTTTTTTTTAACATGATTTGTGCTCCGTTACAATTACACTACTCCAATTAATAAAGAAACGCCTGAAACTATAACGACGCTTAAATCAGAAAATATAATATGTCACTTTTGTTCAGTTAGAATGTATGTTTATGTATACAATTGTAAAGCACCCTTGAGGTGATTTTTCACAACAATAGCGGTATATAAATCAGCCGAATATTATTATTTTGACGCTTACAAATCGTTAAAATCAACTGAAATTGTCAGTGTTCAGTTCGCCAAACGTACCTATAGGGCTCTTTGACATACTGTGAGCTTACTGAGAGCCAAGTTTGGGCACAACATTTTTTCCCAGAAATAGTAGTGTTAATTGGCCTTCACGATCTCGTAATTTGACGCCATTGGATTATTTGCTATGGCATTTTTTTTCATGGGATTTGCAGTATTATTGACCTTACTTATATAGTAAAGCACAAGGTTTATATTTCAGAAGTGAATTTGGTTTCCTGGCTATATTCATCTGAGTAGTGTTGAGAAAGATAACTTCCCAATACAGGCCCTGGGCAGCGATTATGATGGGAAGCTAAAGACGTAATACCTTCACCATTTTTTATTTTATTTTATTTATTTAAATAGTAAAATTATACATTTTTACAATTTAAAAAAAAATCTAATGTTTTATTTTTTACTAAAACTTAAATCCCACCAAGCCACTTTCTGCAGCTTGTTGGTGGAGATTATATTTTTACTAACTTATATAATATTATTTATAAAAAGAATTAATAACAAATATAAATTAACAGCCGGAAAGATCAGAATATACATGTAAATACAAGTAATAATATTTAAATTTATTTTTGAAATACAAGAAAATATATGAAAAATTTTAATATTTACATAAACTTTTGATCAAATTGCCACTCTCTTATTTTGCTCTAGTTACAATGAGAGTTAAATTTAAGTTTTTTCGGCAATAAATTAAAAATGCTAGGTACTAAATACTTGAGAGTTCTATTAACATACTTATTACATACTTTTGGTACTACCAAGCCATCATTAGACGTGAAGCGTGTATTATGGTTATGATTGAGAGGAAACTTGAATGTATTACTATTAAATTGTTCAAGAATAATGCAAACCCACAGTAATCCTCGAACTGGAGATTTGATTGTCTTGTACAGGAGATCATTATTACCTCTTTATTCGTAAATCTCTGCTGGTACAATTCTCTTAACTATAGAGTACTGTAGACCCTGGATCATTTTAATATTAGTTTTAGTCAAATGTCCCCACGACTTTTTATCATATCTTATTATTGATTGTACTAAAGAAAAATAAATAATTTTAACCATGACGGTATAGTTGAAGATAAATTGTCTCGGGTGATTTTTTTTTACATGGGAGTTGCATTATTTTTTACCTTGCTTATAATATACAAGGTTTATATTTAAAAAAAAAGGATTTTTCTGCTATTTTATTACATTATTTTAGCTAAACTGTTGGAATTAGGAAGGATATTCTAATGTAAGCCAATCAGGTACTCCTCAGCATTTGTTCATGTGGAGAGGAAACCACTTAAAACTCTTCAGGAGAAGCAGGCCTGTTGATAGTTGTCAACCGGCCTTCCGTTCCACTAGAAGAGTGTTCGGCTTTTTGTTCACTACTTTGGTTTATTTTAAAAATTGCCTGCACTATATTGACCATGTATGATACTACCTCTCGTGTGAGTTTTTTATTACCTTTCACCGATGGGATGTCGCAAAGATCTTCACCCAGGCGTCTGCATCGCGCCTCCAGTTTTTGTCTTTGAAAGCTGAATAAGGGGCAATGCATCAACAGGTAAGGGACATCTTGAAGAGTTTCATCGTCGCATGGGCAGCTGTCAATCTCGGAGAGCTTGAAGCGATGCAGGTAGCTCTCTCGAGTGATTGCGAATATACACTACCGACCCCCCACCTTCAAGTTTTGGGTAGGTACATCGATATGAAACAAGGGGCACTAAAGTTATTATGGGAGTCGAATATAAATATTTATTAAGTAGTAAGTGTTTTTGTTTAAATATTTTATCAATTAGGTTCACATTATATTCGTTAGTATAAGCAATCTCTTTTATTGCATTAAGTTTTTTTTTTTAAATTAGTATCAACTAGTAGAATATTAATTAGGCTATGTATAATTGGATGGAATGCGGAATGTTTATGTGATAAAGAAGCTTGAGTAGCTTTGAAATCGGTCTGTTGGAAAAAAAGTGGTTGAAAACAAAGTTGTTTTATATTTATTTTAACTCATAACATCTCACCAAACACTGCGCAAATATTGCGAGCAGTTTTGGCAGGTTTATTACCTCGATTCAACGCAAACAGAAGATGTCGAAATAGCTCACTTTCGTCTAATTGACATTCATTTTAAAGGCTTGTTATCAAATGAAATAATAGTTGTATCGTAAAAACACACTCAATATATTGCAGAGCAGAAAATTTTCTTTCGTATGACGTCTTTTACCTTTTGGTTTTACTTTTTGTGTTAATTTTTAAATTTGGAATAAAACAGCAAAACTTATGTTAACACCTAATACATACATAAATATATATTTATATTTTTTTTTGTGTATTGATGCAGTATCCTATACACCATCAAGTGCCTATAGGGGGTATGAAGAAGATGAATCATCAACTCTAAATTGAAAACAATATTTTGAGTTTGTCCAAATTTTTGTAGACAAGGACTGGATTCAACTCCCTGGGGAGCTGTTCATATTAACATATTACAACAGAGATGAAGAACATTTAAGATAAGGTAATATTGAAGTCTAGGCATCTACAGGGCTTATGACCTGTCAATGGCTGGTTTAAGTTGCCACTTTACACACTGTGTAACATTCACCATTCAGCCTATATTTAAACATCTATATTCCTTCAATTCTTTCATCTGTTGATGTTTGTGAAGTTAAAGAGCTGAAACCTTTCGTCTAATTGAATTATTTCACCTACATACTAGGCAACGCCTGAAAATATTATTTTATTTTATTTTATTTTATTTTATTTTATTTTATTTTATTAGGGAAATCAACAGTTCTACATACATATTTTTAGTAAACAAACAGATATAGTGTATAAACTCAGAACTAATAACAGATTTCCACATAGTATACAAAGTTAGTAAAGAAAATATATATTACATATCAAATAAATACATACAATTTATACATAAAAAAATGTTATTTTCAAGTACTCAATAATCAAAGATTTTTTAAATATTAATTTTAAGAACATTAAGTTACTGTAAATTGGGCGGGATAAGGACAAAAATGCTTGAAGAGAGGATAAGGAGGGGGGGGGAGATGTACATGTTTATTTTTTCAATTTCTATACTTCTTCATGGACCAGGTAATTTATCGACAATATTTTGAGTTTCTCAAAATTTTTGTAGACAAGGACTGGATTCAACTCCCTGGGGAGCTCTCCATATTAACATATTACAACAGAGATGAAGAACATTTAAGAGAAGGTAATATTGAAGTCTAGGCAGAATCTAAATTGAAAGTTGAAAGACGTAATGATGCTTGAAAATATATTTTAATTATTATGAATCTATTTGATTTAAATCTGGAGAGCAATCAAATATACACTGAAGTAACATTTAGCTTCACATAGATTAAATAACGATATATCAAACTATGCATCACATTTAAATGAGTTTAAACATAATTTTGACGAATCAAAGGACATAAAATTTTACATATAGGACATAAAGGTCCAAAGTTAGATAAATTAGAAATTTTAGAAATAAATCGGATAAAAAATAATAGCGATAGAAATTTATAAATGAGCAAATAGAATTAAAAAACTCACCCTTATTAGCCTCCTTAGTTGAACCCTGTACATTGTAATAAAACAATAAACCTTTTTCATAGAATAGAATCCTCTCTTACAGTACACCGCCAACACATGTTTCAATAATTTGTCATATTGAAATATTGCGTATTGTATCTATTTCAACTTATTTTTAAATGTACTTACAATAAATTAACATAATATTTAGTTTTATATCAATTATCCTTACACTGTATACTATTTACCAGTCTGAAGATGCCCATTAGAGGATAAAAGCGCTAATTGGTCAAACAAACAAGTGTAAGTGTACCGAGTATTTTTAATTCATAACTTATGTGTAAATATAAGTTATTACATCATTATTATGAATCTGATTTAATTATTTATCTGATACGTCTCCGTAAAAGGGGAACCATCTTGATATTACACGGGTGTGTTACTGTGTTTTTCTTTATGACGTTATTTTACGAAACTTTAATTTGAAAAACAACAGAGAAGAGTGATTATGTAAAATGTGGAGTGTAATGTTGCGAGGACTGGTATTGTTAAGGGTGTCATGGCAGTTTGGAAAGGGAGCATGTCGCAGAAATGGACCCTACATTTTTTATTACCGATTTCATAAATGCACTTTTTTTAAATGCCCTAAAAACACGTTTTCCATGTTTTACAATATTGTGTTCAAAACAATATGAACGTTACATATTTTTTGATGCAGAATTTTTATGCAGTTACTGAGAAAAATCCAATTTTATTTATGCAGTTTTTTTAAAAAAACCCTTCAATTCTTTTACTTTCAGTAATAAAATGCAATGAGAAAGTTAAGTGTTAAGTTTTTTTGTTAATAGACTAGCAAATTTTTAAGTGTCGTATTATCAGGGATTTGATTTTTTAAAGTTTTGTATATCTGAAATTAATTCGCATGTGACGTCTCAAGTTCTCTACCGCTTTTTCTTGGTTAGTTCTGCCGATTGGTCCAATGACTATAAGTAAACCGGAAATCTTCCACAATTCTCTTATCATTGGTTGATTCATGAGACGTTGTTCAAAGTATTTTTTTCAATTTTATTCGTGCGATTTCAAGAAACTTTGCCGTACAATATAATGATCTATTTTTTATCGCGCGCAAGAAAATATTTTTTGTATCCAATTTCACGTAGGGTTGAAGTTTCTAATAGTTATACTCAGTTCTATTTGAAACAGTTGATTTTTGGTTTAAGAGTTTATTTGAGGTTCAAATTGTTTTTGTCGGCACGTTTTATTTTGAAAAATCTTAATTTACCAAATTGTATATATTATTTTACTAGGAGTTTTTTTTTCTGTGTATTTTTTTTTTGTTTCATGCAATTCGCTAGTTAATATTTTTTAGTCCTATTGCTTTTGTTAGTTTTGCATATTTTTAAATGTTTTATTAGATTTCCATATTCAAATCATCTCTAGACATTCCTAAGATAAAATATGTTGTTCAAAATGAATCAATGTTGCCCACATCAGAACATTTTATATAAACCTAATGTGGATAGACAATGCCTAATATGTTTGCTTACAATTTTATTTAATTGAATTGTATTACATACCTTTTTACGGTTTTGCAAACAGAACATATTATATAACGCCAATTTTATGCACTGAACTAAATTAACTCAAAACATAGTTCCTGTTTTTATTCAATAAAATGGTCTCTCAAAACTGGTGTTCCTCTTAAGAGATAAGCAGATGTGACTTCACATCTTTCGTAATACAGAGTGAAATAAATGCAGACCACGAGATGTTGTGCAATTATTGGGAATTGATCGGCTATATGGCTACAATACGAGTACATATTATACTGTATGGAAATGTGACAAGATACAGGACGAGTAAACATATTAGTCGTTTGTGGAACATTCATTATACAATCGGCTTAAATGTCACTATATCCAGGTAAAAGAGCTTATAACAATAACAAATTTATTTATTAATTTAATCCAATAAAAGATACAAATACATACTTTACAAAAAAATGTTTATATAATAGGTACATTCAATATCATTTCCTTTTTATTTATGGATGTAGCGATTCCACTGGCCCATAGGGACGTTCAGGGGTGTCTTTTTTATTTTATACATAATAGTACGTACTTTTACAGTAATTGTTAAGTCACATCAAAATATAATAGGTGTAAAAATTTAAAAAAAAATGAAAAAGCATTTTAAAATATACCTACGTGGATAAAATGAGAAAGGACTTACAAGAAATTAAAATTGTATTCTGAAACATATTTTGCATTGTATTCTTCGTTGTATTCTTTATTCTTGTATTCATGTATTATTTTTATTCTTGTATTCATTGTATTCTTTTTTTGCATTGTATTCTTCGGAATTTTATTACTTATTACTTAAACTTTTTTTTTCTCGATTGTTATTCTATTGCATCACATGTCATTATAATTCAATCTAATTAATTTTAGTATGTATTTTTATTTTTAATTATTATGGCTTGACACGGGCAAAGCCTTAATAAGTTCATTAATATTTAAACTAGTGTAATTTTGAATGAATAAAAAAAAAAAAAATATATCCCTCAGCTTCCTGTCTAATAATAATAATAATAATAATGTTTGGATAATTTATATAGCGCCATTTTTGTGAAAATCACCTCAAGGGCGCTGTACAATAAATAAATATCCCAGCAACTACAGAGCGCATGGACGGTTGGGATTCTAGTTCCTCGTCTCCAATTATGATATATTACAATTATGATATATATGAGCTAGATAACAGCACATCTTGCAGCTACAGAGCGCATGGACAGTAAGAAATCTAGCCCCTATTTACATTTTTATTTGACAATGAAGTTTAGAGTTTAAGTGATATTTCAAAAACGAAATAAAAAGCTAATTTATAAAATTAGAAGTTAGATAACAACAAGTCTCGCAGCTACTGAGCGCATGGACGGTTGAAATTCTAGATCCCATTTACTAAATTTAGATGTTTGATAGTTGATAAAATTTACATAATATGATAGATAACATTACAAAAAGTCTTGCAACTTCAAAACGCATCGACAAATGGAATTTCAACAACTGTGTAACATTCACATTTCTGCCCATGTTTAAACATCCACATTGCCTCAACTCTTCCATCTGTTGACTTTTGTGAATCAAAAGAGCTGAAACCTTTATCACTCAAACCAGCCAATGGCAGGTCATAAGTTTATAATATGTCTGGTTCTTTTAGTAATTTATAAATGGATTAGAGTTTTGAAAACACTGTTTTTCATTTTTCTTGCCAATTTATACATATGTACTTAAAAAATTGTATAGCTTAGGGGCCAGAAAATTATAGTGTCTCTGTCCGTAATTTATTTTTTTCTTTGGTAGCAGAAGTATTGTTTTTTGTCTCCGTTCAATTCACTCCGTATCATTCTTGTAAAAAAAACAAATATGAAAATAATAATGAAATAGAACATACTCGTATATGGAAAGAAAAAGTTTTTTGTTTACTCGGTCTTAAAAAATCTGAAAGTCAGGTTCGTTAGTAGTATATGGAAAGGTTCTTACGAACAAGCATTATAATAAACTTATGACGTACTTCTTAATAAAGATAAAAAAATATTCTTTTTTAATTGCGTAGATTTTCTTACTGATTCCTGCAATTTCATTCGTATAAAAATTCTGTTGAAAAGATTGACTTACAAGAAAAGATTTTTGTCATCTTTGAAATTAAATTGCCCTCAAAACTAATTACCTACACACAAAATAAATAAGTGATCAAATTTATAACTTTAAAGCACAATATTTTTTAAAATATAACTGTACGTTTACGGTTCTGCACTGCAGTCAAATTTTATGTACCCATAATGGTTTTCTTTCGAAAATTTATATGAATTGGACTTTGAACAGGTAAACGGTTTGTCTTAATTAAAATTCTTTTGTTTTTTGTCATTCTTTTACTGTTAATATGTTACACGATGGAAGGTAAATGCGTTGCCAAAGGTCACCGTAGTGGCTCATTTTGACTTGTGATAATTAATGATGAATTGTTAACAGGTAGCTTTAAAAGTCGGTACTTTTAACGGTACAAATCCCCCACACTACTCGGTGACGCCTGTAAGAGGCTTAGCCAGAATTTTAGTTAAAACTTAATTATTCAAGATTAGGTAAAGTTTGGATTCCAGTTGTGATAATTTTTGTCTTGGCTAGAACCATACTTTAAAGATGGACACCAGACATTTCTTAATGTCGAGTACCTTTTCAATATTTAAATATAAGTCTAATATGCCGTTAATTTAAATGAAACTTCCAATTTTCTTGGTTATTTGACATCCATTAAAAGAATCATTATTTTATAGCTATAATTTTTCAATATTTACAATTTCTATCTCTAAGAATTTTATATAATTTTAATGTTTAGATAAATTCAATTGTTCTGCGGAAATTTAAGTTATCATTTTTTTTTTTAAAAAAAGAAATATTTGCGTTCTTATAATTTACGCAAATATTTATTTTTGATGGCCATTTTCAACGAGTTGTAAATAACTCACTATTAGAAAATGGAAATCAAGTTGGGGTAGAGTGGGATTCGAACCACCGATCTTCGATCCGTGAGTCTGAGACACTAGCCACGGGACCACAACCCGATTCAAAATTAGCCCTCAGAAAGGTCTTATTAATAAAATTATTAGGACTCTTTACGACGGAGAGATGAACTCGGGTATTTTTTTTAATTCAAAATTGAAGTGTCAATAGATCGATGAAATAATGAGACGGATTGAAAATGGCAGTTCTATGACATAAATCATTTTATTTATTTAAAACTTATACATTATATATATATAATGTAGTGTACGGTCTTTCAGGCAGAGCTGGTTGGTATTGAAAATGTAATTTTATGGAAACAAAGAAAAATAACTAGTCCTGCAATTATCACAATTCACAGCGATAGCATATCTGGATTGCTCGCACTCAAATATGTTTACTCCACAAACGCCATTATAAGCAACATTAAAAACTTCACCATGCTCTCAGTACACGAGGCCACTCAGTCGCTGCCATGAGTGCCATGCCGTTGAAGAGTGAGCACGTGTACGCTATTGTCGTCGAATTTTAGTTTTAGCAAAATGACAGAAAAAGTTGAACAACATTACTGCATCAAATTTTGTTTAAAGCTTTAGGATTCTCGAGTGGAAACTATCCGATAAATTTAAAAAGTATTTAGGGACGAAGCAATGGGCACCGCATAGATAAAAGAGTCGTATAACCGCTTCAAAGATGGCCGCTCATCAGTGGAGAGTAAAGTACGATCCGGTAGGCCCTCAACATCCAAAACTGATGTTATCATTGATCAAGTAAGGACCCTGGTCATGCAGGATCGTCGAATAATGATCAGATAACTTGTTGATGAAGTGAGCATTAGTGTTGGATCCAGTCATTCTATTTTAATTAAAGGTTTGGCCCTCAGAAAGGTCTCAGCAAAATTTGTGCCAAAGTTGCTGACAATTGAGCAGGAGCAACTTCGTGCGGAGATCGCACAGGATATGCTGGAGACTGTGATCTAGGATTCCAACTTTCTCAACGCAGCGATCACTGGTGATGGCTTTTTCCCTAGCTAAAAATGCCTTTGAAAGGGACCAGATTTTAAACCAGGGAAGACATCATGAACGCGCGCCATACCAAAAGAGTCTTTCCAGCGTTGCTTCTGGAAGTGGCAGAACCGTTGGGAGAAGTGCTCAAGGGGAATACTTTGAAGGGGATTAGTGCCATTTAATTGTATCTCAATAAACGTTGTTTTTATGAATAAAAGTCGGATTTTTTTTAACAGACCTCGTTTGTTAGATTTTGCTGGGTAAGAGCTCATGTTAGGGAAATCGGAAATGAGAGAGCAGATGAGCCAGCCAAGGCTGCAACGCTAAAAAAAGTGAGGCCGAACTTTGATGAAGTCCCAATTAGCCATTTAAGGTGGTCCCTTTCAAACGATAAATTCAATAAGTGGAGGACAATATATGAAGATAAAAATGCCAATAAGTGGATCAAGCAACTTTTGAGAAACACAAAAACGAGGCCAAAACATTTTGGAAGCATGAAACGCCTACATAAGAACTAATTCAGGCTCTCTCGGGGCATGGATGCAAAAAGGAATATCTTCGTCGCTTTGTACGATAGTTGCTGCCTATGTGATGGCACCACAAAGCAGACTGTCGAATATCTTCTAACATACTGTCCAATGATCGATAGGCCGAGATAGAAGCTTGAATGCAAAATAAACACTCTTGTATTGCTGCGACAAATAACCTAGCTGAGCTTTAGAACTGTAATGATACACAAAGAGAGACTGTTGGATTCATTACAGGGACGATCAAGCAGTCTAAGTTATTTAAAGGTAGTATTTAGCTCCTCTTTTTTTTGTGTCTAACCTTTGCGATTATTTTTTATCATTTGTTAATGAAATATCTCAAGTGTTATTTTATTTATCCTGATTCTGCTTTTATTTTTATTATTGTTATCTACGGTGACAAAAGTTAAAGCCAACTGAATACAACTTCGAGATAAATTTATTTGATAAAAACCTTGCATACGAGTATAACAAAAGAAAGGTACAAATAATTTGCAACGATATATTTTTTTAAAAAACACATAGTTTCGGATAGAATGTCTTGTATCTTTTTTAGCCATATGGTCGGTCTTAGCTAAGTAATCTTGGATGTTATTGGACTGTTCATAGATACTGTTTGAATTCGTACTAAGATCAAATATTTTTTGGCCTCGACGTGTGCAATGCTTAGGTAATATGGTGAAAATGGAACATATATATTAAGTGACGCTTTCTATGCTGTCCACGGCACCCTCCAATATGAGTTTTGCTGTTACGTCCAGTGACCAATATCATGCCTCGTGACATAACGTCACAAAGGAGTAGTGAATGCTAATTAGTATAAATGCGATAGTCGCAGGTGTAAGGTTGATTATGGATAAAAAATAGGACAAGCATCTATGACAGGTAAAGAAAGGAGAAAGTTATTATTTTATCATTGAAGTCACATTATCAGAAGTCCCCCGAGTAACGAAATTCAAGTTGTGATAATATAAGTAATTAATTTATCAATTATAAATTGAGTATGCCGAACTTCATGACTAACTAACTAATGCTGGTTTCTACCATCTCCGACAGATCAAATCCGTGCGGAGAAATATTCCTATAGATGCAACTAAGCTCTAATGTAAATGCTTATGTCGTTTCGCGTCTAGATTACTGTAATGGAATATACGCAAATCTCCCAAAATATCAAACTAATAAACTTCAATCTGTTTTCAATGCAGCAGCGAGGCTTCTTAATACGGGAGTAAAAAAATATTCTCACATCTCACAACATCTATGAGATTTGCACTGGTTAAAAAGCCCAGAGAGAATAAAATACAAGTTGTGCTGGACAGTATTCAAATCCCTTCATGAAATGGCTCCAAAATACCTATCGGACCTTTGTATTAAGGAAAATACATGTCAATGAAAATCTACTCTTAGGTCAGCATTTGATTCAGGAAGAGGAAAACTTGTCGAAATCCAGCGCTCCCAAAACACTAGATTTGGAAATCGTGTCTTTGCCGTTGCCGGCCCCTCTGCCTGGAACCAATTGCCTTCAAACTTACGAATCATCGACCGTCCAGTCAGTTCAGATCCCAACTAAAATCCCACTTCTTTAGACTATCATACCCTCAATTTTAAATCTGGAAATATAATATATCACTTAAGTTTAGTTAGAATGTAAGTTTAGATATACAATTGTAAAGCGCCCTTGAGGTGATTTTTTTACAAAAATGGCGGTAAATAAATCAGCCAAATATTATTATTATTATTAACTGACTGGTATAAGAAGTTTAGCAATTGATGGCTATTTTCAGGTGATGATCGAAAAAGGCCAGATTTGTGGAAAGATAACTTTTAATTTTTGCATCACCGCAATGCGCCTCTCTCCTTGTACGCGATTATTTGACCGAAAATAACGTAAGCTGTAAGCTGTTCTCCTGATTTGGCTCTGTGTAATTTTTTCATATTCCGTAAACACAAATAACCACTTTACGGAAAACATTTTGAGTCGATTGAGGTGATTAAAGAAACTTCGCGAAGGGAGCTAAAAGCTATTCTGAAATAGGCCTACGAGAAGTGATATGAAGATTGGATAAAACGTTGACATAATAATTGTTTCCTCTCATGGTTATTAGTTTGAAGGTGATAATATACATATTTGTGAATAATTGAGTATGGGATTGGAAAAATGATGATGAAAGTAGGTTAAATGCCGTCGAAATGCGATCCCTCAGGCGAATGTGTGGCAAAACGATGTATGATAGGTGCACAAATGTCGAGATCCGTGAGCTGTGTAAGGCTGAGACATGCATAATCGACAAGAGAGGGGTGCTGCGTTGGTTTGAACATGTAGAGCGAATGGACAACGAAAGAACGGCTAAAAGGATCTACGATGCGAATGTTGATGGATGCAGAAAACGAGGAAGGCCGACAAAGACATGGCACGAGCAAGTCCATCAAATACTTGAAGATGGACATGTCAAAAGTAGTTATAATCGGCGTGCGTGCATGAGAAGATATATGAATGTAGAGGAAGCGAGGTCTGTTTGTATACCAAAATAGATGGCGTTCTATCCTCTCTGCCTACCCCTACGGGGAAACGGCGTGATGGTTTGTTTGTTTGTTTGTTGATGAATAATTGAGCTAAAATTGTTTTGTCTTTCTCTATCTATCTATTTTCAGTTACTTTTTGCTAAATTTATTATGTATTGTTCGTTTTAAGTTTCTTCTTTTTAATTTTTGTTTGAGTTTTATATTATTTGAACACTTGCTAAACACAAGAACCAGACTCTTTTTGGTAAGCCCAACCTAAAGTCGGATTCTTTTCCCTCTGCCAAGGATCCTCAGAACAGTTAACAAAATCCAACTAAACAGTGCTGTCGATGTGTTCCGACACCAAAGGCGAGCATTCAAGAAGCAAGCGGTGTTATCACTCCTGACTTGAGATGACACACTTGCCACGTCTGCCTAGATCATGCCATGACTATACAGTATATACACGTTGTACATTTAATAAGATTCTAAGATTGTTAAGGTTAAATTAATCCACTGTTACAATGTTTGAGTATGTCCAAATGCTTGCAGACTGGCTGTAAGGAAGAAGTATAAACATTGAAAAATTGGTTTCAGGCGTTGCCTAGTAGGTGATTTGGTTCAGCCGTATGAATCTCGCCCATGTGATAAAGGTTTCAGCTCTTTTACTTCACAAAAGTCAACAGATGGAAGAGTTGAGGAAATGTGGATGTTAAAACATAGGCAGAATGGTGAATGCTACACAGTGTGTAAAGTGGCCCCTTAAACCAGCCAATGACAGGTCATAAGCCCTGTAAATGCCTAGACTTCCATATTCCCTTCTCAAAAATGTTTTCCCTCTCTGTTGAAATAAATTTAAATAATCCATTGTATTTTATATCATTAATGGCAATTAATTAGGGCTCTCAAAAGCCTGTTGATTGGCTTAAATAAAATTCTTCCTTTTTTTTATAGAAAAATGTAATTTTTAATCTATTAAAAGCTGTTGGAACTGGCAGAGGAAGGATGAAAGCCGAGTAAACGCGGTTGAAATGCGATCTCTTAGACGAATGTGTGGGAAATCAATGTATGACAGTCAATGTAATCAATGTATGACAAATCAGGCGAGAGTGTAAATCTGAGACAAGTATAATTGATAAGATTAAGAAAGAGTCTCTGAGATGGTTTGGTCACGTAGAACGAATGGACGACGAAAGAATGGTAAAATAAGTAAATATGGCGAAAATGAACGGCAACGTTAGACGAGGACGACCAAGGAAGACGTGGCATGATCAGATAAACCAAAATCTTAAGTCTGGTCATGTCAAAAGCAGACGGAACCGAAGGGCATGTATGACAAGATGTATGAATGTGGAAGAGGCTAGGATTGTATGCCAGGATAGACGTGTGTGGCGGTCCATTCTCTCTGCCTACCCCTACGGGGAAATGGCGTGATGGTAGTAGTAGTAGTAGTAAAAAGAAGCTAAAAATATATCAATCTAAGCTAAACTGGCAGTGCACAACGGAAGTTCCAACACTTGGAAGTGAAACATGGAACTTGCAGAGGCAGGATGAAAGCCGAGTGAATGCGGTTAAAATGTGATCTCTTAGATGAATGTGTAGAAAATCAATGTAAGACAGGGTTACGAATGATGAAGTCAGGCGAGAGTGTAAATCTGAGTCAAGTATAATTAACCTACCCCTACGGGGAAATGGCGTGATGGTAGTAGTAGTAGTTAAAAGCTGTTCTGGATCACTAAAACTCAATCAAAACATTTTTATATATCTACTTCCTACACATTTATCTAAAGTAATACTGTATTAGTGTATTATCAGGCTTCACATATAATATTTTTTATCAAATATGCACATTCACCAAAATATTATGGTTATTATAGTGATAAGCACTGTTTCGGAGTCATAGGGGACCGTATTTTATAAATACTCCTATTCAAATTGCTTATCTGTCTACTGTTTATTGTTTACTCACAAAATATAATAATATTAACGAAACGAGTTTTAGTTAGATATCGATTAAGTACAATAAAAAATATTGTGTGTTTACCGGTTTGGAATCAAAGGAGTGCCTTTTCACAAGTAATAAAAATATATCATTTTTTCTATTCTAAACTGAAAGAATTAAGAATGGCAGCAGAGTGTTCAATATTTTGGAAGAGCGTATACGAGGTATTCAAGAAAAGCGATTTGCTTATGAATGTTGATAAATCGAAAGTGATGGTTTTTGAAAGGGATGAAAATATAACTAAATGTGAGATCAGCGTGAACGGAGATATTCTGAATCAGGTAGAAGAATTTGTGTACCTGGGAAGTATGTTTACTAGGGACGGAAAGGCCGATAAAGATATTGAAAGGAGGGTGAGTGCCGGGAACAGGGTGAACGGTGCACTAAAATCTACTTTGGCAAACAAATGTTTATCGCAGGAGGCTAAACTAGCAGTTCACAACGGAGTTCTAGTTCCAACTCTAATGTATGGGAGCGAAGTATGGAATTGGAAAAATAATGATGAAAGTAGGTTGAATGCTGTCGAAATGCGATCTCTCAGGCGAATGTGTGGTAAAACGATGTATGATAGGTGCACAAATGTCGAGATCCGTGAAGTGTGTAAGGCTGAGACATGCATTATTGACAGAATTAAGAAAGGGGTGCTGCGTTGGTTTGGACATGTAGAGCGAATGGACAGCGAAAGAACGACTAAAAGGATCTACGATGCAAATGTTGATGGATGCAGAAAACGAAGAAGACCGAGAAAGACATGGCACGATCAAGTCCATCAAATACTTGAAGATGGACATGTCAAAAGTAGGAATAATCGGCGTGCGTGCATAAGAAGATGTATGAATGTAGAGGAAGCGAGGTCTGTATGCCAAGATAGAGTGTTATGGCGTTCTATCCTCTCTGCCTACCCCTACGGGGAAACGGCGTGATGGTTTGTTGTTGTTGTTGTTGTATTAAGCTCTCGAGGACAAAAACTATTTTCAAGAGAGGAGATAAGGACTGGTTTTTCCTTAATGGGAGGGATTTGAGTGGGAAACCTATGGATGATTTTGCGAATGTTTGAGTTTATTATTTACCATATAAATGCGCCAGATATTTGTTTTATTATTGTTTTTATTACCGTTGTGTTTCTGATACAAAATATTGATATAAAATATTTGTTATGATGCTAAATGTATTATTATTGTGTTTTGCGCTCAGTAGCTGCAAGACTTGTTGTTATCTTACTTCTATTACTATAAATTTGCTTTTTATTTCGTGTTTAAAATATCACTTAAACTTTAAACTTCACTGTTAAATAAAATAAAAAATGTAAATAGGGGCTAGATTTCTTACTGTCCTTGCGCTCTGTAGGTGCAAGAAGTGCTGTTATCTAGCTCCTATTTATCACAATTGTTATATATCATAATTGGAGACGAGGAACTAGAATCCCAACCGTCCATGCGCTCTGTAGCTGCAAGACGTGCTGGGATATTTATTTATTGTACAGCGCCCTTGAGGTGATTTTCACAAAAATGGCGCTATATAAATTATCCAAACATACATATATAAATATGCAGTCAATGTTATTTCTACGTTTTTGTAGAGTTGAGATTTTTGACATTGACTCCATTTTTCCGTAAGTGTAGTCTCCCCTCTCGAGGCCAATCATCCATGCTACTTTTCTTAGCAAACGATGTTACACCGGTTCAATATTATTTATCCGGCCTACATAGAAGGGAGACCAGATCACGGATGCATACTCTAAAAGAGGACGAACAAGTGAGCAATATAATGTTTTAACTGTGAGCATATTAGTAAAGTCACTAGATGTCCTGCTAACAAAACCCAAGAGTTTTAGTGACTTGTTAATCATAGTATCAATATGTTCATTTAAGGTAAGTTTACAGTCCATGATAACTCCGAGGTCCTTAATAGACTTGACTACATCTAAATTAATATTTTCTATTGTGTAATCAAAGGAGATATTGGGCGACTCGCTCTATAAACGGAAGCCCGTGCGTTATTTCTCTGAGATTTTGACATACCAAGACTATGATAGTAAATTTCACATTACTAAATAGAGAAAAATAGATTTACATCGCATTTTCGAGTCGATTACTCAGAATTTTCGTTTTTATTTTCATATTTACAGCGAGTTTAACTGCCGCGAAACTGGAAATACACCCAGGACAATAATAAATACTGTGTATGTATAATATAATAATTTAAACCGTAAAATACTTTACTGCCCTCAGGCAACCGAATAGGACGGGCACTTAAATCTTTAAATATGACAATACCACGTGTATGTACCCCATGCTGCCTGAAGGGCTAACAGGGGTCAATAACCATATTAATACGATACAAAGTAAATATACTCTTTTTAAAAAAAATAATATCAAAACAACTTTGTGTTTAACCGGTTATTTTTAACAATATTTTTTCTACCGAGCGGTATTAGTTAAACCTTGATAAAAAAGCTTGTGTAGTTTTGAAAGCGGTCGGTAGAAAAAAATATTTTATGATAAGTGGTTTAAAACAAAGTTATTTAAAATTTATTTTTATATCATGAATATTTTCAAAGATTAAAAACAAGGAAAGGGTTAAAAGCAAAGTTGTTTTGTATTTATTTTAATATAATGAACAACAATTACACTGGCTACGTTTTCCACAGAGGATAGAATACAAACTCCGTTGGCTTATGTACAAATCACTGCACAACTCTGCTCCGGAATCTCTTAGGGAACTATGCATTCCAGATGAACTAACTGACAGGCGTCTTACGAGAAAAGTTGTTATATCTCTACGCAAACAGCGCACTAAATTCAGTGAATTTGCGGTCGCCGGCCCTATGGCATGGAATGCTCTCCTAGCAGAGGTGCGAGGCTGTGAAAGTGAAGTGACGTTTCGGAAAAAACTTAAAACCCACTTGTTTTCCAAATTATTTGAATAAATTCGTAGCATGTGATAACAAAATAAATTGTTTTAATTAAATTACAAATTGTAAAGCTTCAATTAACTTTATTTATCTATAAAATGTAAAGCGCCCTTGAGGTATTATATTTAAAAAATGGCGCTATATAAGTTATCCATAATAATAATAACAAAGTTAGTGCATCGAACATTTTTTTTTCTTCAATGTTTGGTCGTATGTAGGGCTATCAGTCTCGACATAAATTTGAGTCACCAGACCAAGACGAGACTCTATTCGAAATTTGGAGACTTCAAGACTTTTCTATACTGACGATAATTCGAATAAAAAAATTGTTAATGTAGTTAATAAATAACATCACTGCATTTTTGTGAAAATCCATCTCAAGGGCGCTGTACAGTAAACATTCCAACACGTCTTGCAGCTACAGAGCGCATAGGTGGTTGGGATCTTAGTTCCCCATTTCTAATTATGTTAATTTTTGGTAATTTTAATAATAAAATAATAACCTAATCCCGTAATTAAATTTATGGATGCATTGAGAAAAAAAGGATCTGGATGGCTGAAAACAGACTAACATTAAACCCATCAAAAACGGAACAACTATTGGTGGCTTCAGCCAGACGACAGAATTTGATTCAGGATACGGCACTACCCGATGTAGGGAGTACCGCTCTACCCACCGTTAAACTACTGGGAATATGACTTAATTCTGACCTTTCTCTTGACGCTCAAATTAGTAGAACGATAAGTTCATGCTTCTACCAGCTGACACAAATTCAATGTCAACGCAAAATTTGCTGGTTGATGCCGCCCGTCAATTAATAAATGCATTTGTAGTGTCTAGAACCGATTATTGTAATGGTATCTATGCAGGTCTACCAATGAACAAAATGACTCGCCTACAGTCTGTATTGAATGCTGCGGCGAGACTTATTTTCGGAATCTCTAAGTTCAGTCATATCACTGCACTACTTCGGGAATTGCACAGGATACGTTTTCCACAGAGGGTCGAATACAAACTCTGTTGGCTTACGTATAAATCACTGCACAACTCTGCTCCGGAATATCTAAGGGAACTATGCATTACAGATGAACTAGCTGAGAGGCGTCTCACGCTTAGATCAGCTACGTCTACGGCGAGAGGAAAAGTTATTATACCTCTACGCAAACAGCGCACTAAATTTAGTTTAGTTTACACGCATTTGCGGTCGCAGAGCTTCATGTATTATTATTAAGACTTTCATGTATTATGTTTGAACTATTTCAAGACCAAATGAATAATAATAAATGATTTTTCAAGATCATAATATTTTTTAACCGCCTTTTAAAAAAAATAATTTTATGTCTTCGCCTTCTGGAAGTGTGATTTTTATCTTTTCTCTGGTATCATGAGCGTGTTGAAGTTTATTTTTTCGGTAGATGTGGAAAGTTCTCTACCCCTGACATTGAAAAAAATACTGTTATCTGTCGACAAACATTGGTAGACCCACGTTCCCAGGTAGATTGGGAGACTAGGACCTAAATACCCCAAATGTGACGGGTCTGGTGGATAATGGAGGCCCGCATGACGAGCCAATATTGACTCGTGATAGCAATCCAAGAAACGTGCACTCTTTTCTCAGAACCCGAGATATAGGTTAGGTTTGGAGTTGGGATCGAACCCAGAAACTCATAAGCCATGTTTGGTAACTCAAACATTTAAATGGAGAGCCATAAGTTGAGAGATGCGATAAGTTAAATACATACCTACAACAAAAATTGAGTAACAATGCTAAATATAACTTTTAAAAAATATACATATATTTATAAATATTAATAAATTTCATAAAAGGTACGTGATTTTTTAAAATTCTATGAAGATCTACTTTTATACTTCTAGTAAATGTTATCACTGTAACTCTCTAAAAAAAAGAGAATAACTCTTGTGCTTGGAGAGTGACTTACACTGTTGTAATTGTTTATTTATAAGAGTTTATATAATTTTAAATATATGAGTAAATAAGAAAAAACATGGGATTTATAAAGAAAAAAAACATATAACAATAATACGTTCATACAAATTAAAATTTAATGCAGTTTTTACACGTGTTCAAAAAATTTCTTTAGTTTATTAAAGTATTAAATTTATTTATTGATATATTATTTTTAATAGTTTTTAGTTCATTGGAGAGATTATTATAATTTTTACACCTTTGAACATAGCCATATAAACTATCAATTGACAGATCATAAACTCTGTTCATGCTTAGACTGCGATATTCCTTCCATAAAATGTTCTCCGTCTATGTTGTAAAAAAATAAAAAAAAGTTTTTTTTATTTGATATATAAATTCTTAGATCGAATATGTATATTTTGCGTAAAAAATAAAAATTGAAAAATGGCGATTTTCTGTATCCAAGCGGATGGAAAATACAGTTCTGTATGAAGTAAAACTAAAACCCTGGACGAATGTTTTCGACTCGATGGCTGCTCTCTGATAAAAATTCTGAATATGGAAATCGAGTGGTTATTGCGTTCACCTAAACAATCTTAAGGTCATGGGTTCTATTTCTCGCAGGGTGAACGTGAAACATTGATTTTAAAGGTTTTTTTACCCTTTGTTCTTTTATAGTTTTTAATTTTAGTAAAGTGTTTACAACTTTGGCTTAACTATGGCTTAAATACGATAACAACTTTATTTTTTCATCAACTATTAAAAAAAAAACATTGGTACAAATTTGTACCGTCAGGGAATCAAAATATAAAAAGTTGTTATTCTTCTAAAGCGATATATATCTTGAATATATATTAAAATAAATATAAAATCGGCATTATAATCAAACCACAAAAATATTTGGAAAAAATAACTTACTTGCCATATAACTACGAGTATTAAATCTGTACCTTAGATGATAGAAGGCTCAAATTATCGCAATAAGCTATTTTATACGTGAATAAAACACCCAAGTCCTTTCGTTATAAAAACGCTTTTTAAGTTGAAATAAAAACCTGATGTCCACTTTGTTTTAATGCAAAAAACATCAGTAGTCCCAGATACACTATTTTAATAAGTATTATTCTTAAAGTTCTTCATAAGTTGAAATTATCTCATTTGGTTTAAAAGTCATGTTTTGGAAATTGCACAATCACAAAATCTTGTTTCCTAAACATTTTGTTCAATGTAAATCCCGTGGTTTATCCTTTAAGGTACAGACAGATATTGAAGTTTGTAAATGAGTAGTAATTTGACACAACCAAACGGGGGACAGCTCTTAAATCACAAATAACTATCGACGTGCTAAAATGCGACGCGATTACAATTTCTCACCATGGTTGTTTACCGTATTTGCAA
Organism: Micrasema longulum; assembly: GCF_059751315.1. NCBI lineage: Eukaryota > Metazoa > Arthropoda > Insecta > Trichoptera > Brachycentridae > Micrasema > Micrasema longulum. The sequence goes on from NW_028278809.1 coordinate 31,343, forward strand.
TCATAATGGAACATCTGTGAACACCTAATATAATATGTCAAAATATTAACGTTTCGCGACGTATAATCCTGCTGCGCAATCACATATTTAAATTTCACCGTTGTAAATATGAAAAATATTCCGAAACTGCCATTTTTATTTATTTATTTATTATTTATCATGCTATTCATTGTATTTAGCCGGCGGTTTTTTCATAGTCTTTATTCAATAAAATATACACATTATTATAAAATTAATACATTATAAAGAAAAAAAGTACTAAAATATATTTTTTCCCGATAAACTATTCAATAATAGTTTGTCATCGGGTGTTCAGACATGAGTTTTAATTAATAATCAAATAAAAAGAGTACAGATATAATACTGTATACGTATAAAATAATGAATATAAAATAAATTAAAATAATGAACAGATAAAAACAGTTTCAAGAAATTTAAAAAAAAAAGTAATTTATCAGAATATATATTTTAAATATAAGAAAAAAATTAAACACATCTATAAATAGTGTGTGCAAGCCAAATGTCAAGAAAAGCAGTCGCCATAGTAATTGCAATTCGATTTCCGCTTTTTTATATTAGATACTCTTTACTATTTCGCAAATGCAATATATTGTATTATTTTTTAAGTAAACGCCGATTTTTTGCCAGTGGGCAGTATTTCTTTACGAGGAAAACAAAAAACAAACCGACACGAGCGTTGACTTAGAAATTACACACGCGTTGACTTATGACTGCGATAACTTAAGCATGTTCACTATCGATCAAATGCTTAGCATGTTTTTGAGCACGTCGATAGTTATTTGTGATTGAGCTACTGAAAAAAAATTTACCGTCAGAGAGCAAAGAGTTAAACTAGAATATTTCACTCTTCCTATGTACCTACATTCGCAGTAAAAAAATTGTGAGAATTTTTTTTCCAATAGGGAAATATAACGTTTCTTTTTTACGTTTTTAAAATAATAAGCGTCTATGAAATACTCTCGAGTAAAAACAATGCTACTTATCAGTAGCATTTTTTTTTTTAAATTTGTAATTTTGAATTCCCGCAAAAACGGTCATTGCATTGGCCACGCCCCCAATACGTCACGATTCATTTTAATTTTCAAATTTGTTCCAAACCATTCAAGTTTTTTTAGAACATCGCCATCGTCACGAATATTGACGTCACAACTATCAATGCTAAACATGTCGGGTTTTTCTAGTGACATATTTTTTAATATTTTCTTTTTTAAAGTTATATATGAAAACATTTCTTCACAATATCCATATTGATTTTGAAAATACAATCAATTATTCTCCATTTCATGTATTTTATAGGTATTCGTAATAAGTCATATTTCCCCATTGTGAATCTGTTCTAGCTCCAGTATGGTAGAACCTACTAGTCAAAATAGTGTAGTTCTAAGATTTGCAAAAAATATACATTAAGATTTTTTTTCTACGATTTTATAGTAGGTTTGGACCGATAAATTTACAATCTAACAAATGTTCACGATAGTACAGATAATTAGACATAATTTTAAACATTAAAAATAACGATCTTTGTGTAAAATACACAGAAATTACAGAATAGTAAACTTTCTCCAATTTCGTTAAAACACTGTGGTAAGTGTTATTACTTTTAATGACTTTTAAGAGTTTGAAAAATGTAGTTAAATGTATGTATTTCCATAGAAAAATGCACTTTCGTTTTTTACACTGTGACATTAACTTTCCTCTAAGCATTTTATTTTGTAAAAACGCTTTTGCGCTGTTTAGAAAATATTTTAAAATCCTAATATCAAGATTTAACATAAACTTATAAAATTTAAGAATTTATATCCATAAAGAAAACGCAAGTAATAATTTTAAAAGCGTAATTGAATCAAGAACAAGATACCTTTAAATAATCGTGATAACCTCTTGAGACCTAATACAAACAAGGCCGCCAGAAAAAAAATGATAAGGCTGAAAATAAATTAAAATAATAATAAAAAATATTTACAAAATCTATAAATAATTATTAAAATATAACTTAAAAATAAAAACTTTGACTATGCAAACAAAACAAATAAACGTTATGATAGCCAGTTTAATAATGATGAATTTTTCATAGGTTTTACTTAAATACATACTTGCTATCAAATGTAATTTCTTTTTAAAAATCTCGATATAAAACAAGAAAAAGCTGCATAGTTGGACGCCATTTAGAGTCATTCACAATGGCGGATTTTTACAAAACAATAACCATTAAAATCTGCCAAACGAATGTCGATTTCCTCTTTTGCTGTAAAAGAATACAATATATTTATTTAATAGAAAGTTGTTTAAAAGTATTGCTACCGTTAAAATAATATTTACAGCATTAAAAAGAGAAAAAAAAATGAGTCATTGTATGACTTACCTCGGGAAACCCGAGGTTAAATAAATAAACATCGTCTTCGGGTTTGTCCAAATGTTTCTCGACTAAGACTGAATTTTACCCTCAGTAGCTCAATCACAAATAACTATCGACGTGCTTAAAAACATGCTTGGCATTCGAGCGATCACAATGACAAAAATAAACATGCTTAAGTTATATTATATATAGTAATCTCTAAGTCAAGGCTAGTGTCGGTTTGTTTTTTGTTTTCCTCGTAAATAAATAGAGTTCAAAATATTGCTTTGGAAAATAGTTAGAAGTATCTAATACAAAAAAGTGAAAATTAAACTACAATTACTATGACGACTGCTTTTCTTGACATTTGGCTTGCCAACCGCCGTCTAAATGCGATAAATAGCACATTAAATAATAAATAAATAAATGAAAATAGCAGTTTTGGAATATTTTCCATATTTACACCGGTGAAATTCAAATATGTGATTGCGCAGCTGGATTATACGTCACGAAACGTAAATATTTTGACATTTAATACAAGGTGTTCTCGGATGTTCCATTGTGATCGCGAATACAATAAACAACCATGGTGAGAAACTGTTGTCACGTCGCTTATTAGCACGTCGGTAGTTATTTGTGATTGAGCTACAGGGAGTTATCAATTTTAACATTACAACAGAGATGGTGAACGAACACCTTTGAGAAGAAAATGTGAAAGTCATGTTAATCCTTAATCTTCTGTGTTAAAATTATGAAAAATGCAATAAAAAATTCACTTGATCATTGATTTATTTCATAAATCGGACCAAATCTTGTCTTGAAGTAGTAATTTTTTGTCCTAGCTTTGATAGTATTTAGTTGTATTTTATTTTATAGGTGCCTGTATTTATTATAAGAAATTGTATATACCATCGTTAGAATGGACTGCATAAGTCTGTCAAATAAATGAATAAATACGTAACACGATATACAAAATCTGTGACTACTGTTTTGTACAGTTTTAGTGTGATTAATTTAAATTTTCTCAACTCTCAAGGCGTCATTATTCTGCCTAACATAACGTCTGATTACGACAACATGACAGTTAGTTAGATAAGTACGAGTATACTCCCCGTATAAGCAAAAAGGCAGCTTTTCGACGAAAATCACAAAATGAATTAAATATGAGGCAATGTTCTATACGAAATTTCAAACCATTAGATATAAAGGAAAAAGCAGTATGAGAATTATTTTAGTACGAAAAACAACATAATGTTTTTTTAAGACTTCAAAAAACAGCAGTAATTTCAAGCAATAATACAATGTCTAGAGATTCATATCAAAAATACGGTGTAGATATGACACATACTGGTTTAATGCTTAGAAACAATAAATTGACATTTATTTATTTATTTTATTTTATTTTATTTGGGATTTTTACAGCTATTACATAAAAAAAATAATTAGAAAAATCTTAACAATACTAAAGCCAATTAAAAAAATCCACTGTAAATATAATGACACATAATATAAAAGAAAAGAAGTTTAGTAATTGTATTTGTGTGACGTTTGTATTCATGTGTATGTGAATGTGTGTATATGTGAATGAATGAGGGAGAGAATACAAGTGCGTGTGGGAATGAATGAGGGAGAGGGTGCGTGTGTGTGGGTGCGTAAGTATGAAAAAAATAATTGTTTAACACTTGAAAATTGTATTAAAAATGGTACAATAAAGAGCTAAGTAAAAAGTTAGATACCTTTTTGTTAAAATTCAAATGACGAAATGATATAAATTGATTTTTTTTTTTTTTTAAGTATGTTAAATTTCAAAACCGTATTCTGAAAAAAAAAATCATTTTATTTTAAAATTTAACTGATACACATCGAATGAATAATGTGCGACGAGTCCTATACAATATAGTAGGTAACCACAAAATGCAGTAAATACGAAATAATGACAATAATAAAATGAGGTTTGACATACTGTATTTATATTTATGATATTTCTTCTATCACTAATTTTCAGTAAATTAAATGCACATAAGTGAAGATTGCTCTGCGAAGAATAAATGCGACGCCAATACAGCAATAACTATATAAAAGAGAGCACGAATATAGAACTCATAACAAGGAAGACAGAGACGCTGTTTTGTGCCGGCGTTTGTTTGAAACAGATTCAGTCGGTTATTGCCAGTGAGTGGGTTGCACGCATGTAAGATGACTGGCGTATTTGTGATTTTTCATTTATTTTGCCATAACAGGGCTACATTATGAAAAAAAAAAAAAAATAATAAAAAGGAATTATTTAATACTTTGTCTTTATTTTTTTTTTCAAATGTCTGATCTTCGTTATATTCCGTCTTTGGTTTGTGGTAACACGATGTTATAACACCACCCGCAAATATTTTTTTACCACAGCCATTTAAGAGTTAATTATTTTCATAGATATTTACCACTACCATTACGGTATATCTCCGTAGGGGTAGTCAGAGAGGATGGACCGCCGCACACATCTATCCTGGCATACATTCCTTGCTTCTTCCACATTCATACATCTCGTCATACATGCCCTTCGGTTCTGCCTGCTTTTGACAAGACCAGACGTAAGATTTTGGTTTATCTGATCATGCCACGTCTTCCTTGATCGTTCTCGTCCCACATTAATTTTTATTATCACCGTATATGTCTGTTCTACTATTCTTTCGTCATACTTTCGTTCTACATGACCAAACCGTATCAGAGACCCTTACTAAATCTTACCAATGAGGAGGTTTGGTGGATTTTTTCGATTCTTTTTATTTGTCAATAGGCTAATAAACTATGCCAAAATGTTTTTTTTCCAATTCTAATATATCGTATTATCAGCGCTACGGTATTTTAAAGTTTCGTATTTTAAAAATAAATCCGCGTGTGACGTCAGAGGTTCTCTTCCGCTTATTCTCGATCGGTTCTGCCCATTGTTTCATTCACGGCAAGAAAACCGGAAATCTTCCATGACTCTTTTATTATTAGTTGCCTCATATGAACCAGCGACGTCGTTCAAAGTAGTCCGTTTTTATCAAAATGTTTTTTTATTATTTTTCTCATACATTTTCAGGAAACTTTCCCGTACAATTTAATGCTCTAATTTTTACCGCGCGTGTAAAAACATTTAGTGTATCCAATTTCCTGTAGGGCTGAAGTTCCTCACTATACCTGTCTCAAATTTGCACTCTCGCCTGATTTCATTGTTCGTAACACTGTCATAATTATATTTCCCACACATTCGTTTAAGAGATCGCATTTTGACCGCGTTCACTCTGCTTCCATCCTTTCTCAGCCAGTTTCATGTTTAACTCTCATACATAATTGTTGGGACTAAAACTCCGTTGTGCACTGCCAGTTTACATATAACACAAAAATTAAAATGTGATTTTTCTCAAGCCTGGGTGCTCTGTGATGTAATTCACCACTGTAATTAGGCATCCTGGCCTGTTGTGGTGCAAAAAAAAAAAATGTAAAAAAATGTAAAAAAAACCATCCATACGCTCAGTAGCTGCAAGACTTGTTGTAAACTAACTTCTATTTTTATAAATTTGTTTTTTATTTGTTTTTTTAATATCACTAAATCTCTAAACTTTATTGTCAAATAAAAAAATAAAAAATGTAAATAGGGGCTAGATTTCTTATTGTCTATGCGCTCTGTAGCTGCAAGACGTGCTGTAATCTAGCTCCTGTATATCATAATTGGAGACGAGGAGCAAGACCGTCCATGCGCTCTTTAGCTGCAAGACATGGTGGGATATTTATTTATTGTACAGCGCCCTTGAGGTGATTTTCACAAAAACGGCGCTATAGAAATTATCCAAATATACCTATACCTATAACGTAAGTTCGCATTTCGTATCAAACGCAAAAATAGTAATAATTATTAATTTTAGCATAAAGAAACTAAATCTACGTATAAAAACTAGTTAAACAACATAATTTTTATGTGAATGTAGTATTTTTATAATATTACCTCTTATAAATTACAAGTTGTAGAATATAAAAAATGAATGCTGATATACTTCATTTATGAATTCACATATTTTTATAATTGACATTTAAAATGGAATTATTGCAACAATGTTTTGAGTGTATCCAAATGTTAGCAGACTGGCTGGATTTTCTCCCTAGGGAGTTATTTAGATCTAAATTTGTCGCAACAGGAGGAAAACATTTTTTAGAAGGGAACATGGAAGTCTAGGCATTTACAGAGCTTATGACCTGTGGTTGGCTAGTTTAAGTGGCCACTTAATACTTTACCATTCTGCCTATCTTTAAACATCCACATATCCTCAACACTTCCATCTGTCGACTTTTCATCCATCATATCTGTACATATCGAGACGGTACACTTAACTTCTTTACTATCTCTATCTACCTCGGTATGTTCTACCGACTTGTCATTTCGACGTCATATAATCGAACTCAACCAATGAATATCCCGAAAATTTAGTCCGCGTTACTTACTTCATTAAAATTTAAAATAGTTATCATTTATATTTTAAATAGGCTTCTGTCATAAAAAGTGGCCACTTCAAAGCGATTATAAAGGCCAATAAATCCCAATTAAGCCAAAAATTGCTCGCTGGAACATGATTTTAAATGACCTTTGTCAATTACCAAGACGGTATGCTTAAAGATTGTCTGTATTTGTCTATCGAGCAATTAAAAAGCCAACTCCTTTAACGTATCGATATGTATACTCAAGAAAATAATAAAAAAGATGGTAAAAATGTAATAACTAAATTTATTTTTATAGTGGCAACATTTTTACACCTAGATGCTCTTACATGTTAAAAGGTTAGAATCTAGACACATTTTAGTGCATCTAGGCGTTCGTTTTAAAAACTGACAGTTATGTCGGAATTTAATTCGACGCCAAAATTTACTTATTTCTCTCTCATGTTTTTAATAGGCTTTTAAGAAAAAAGTGCTAACCTCGGAACGATTAAAAATTCAAATTAATCGTAATTAAAGGAAAAATTGCTCGGTGGAATCAATTTTTTGTCGCGTTCAATGCGTAGATATGCGTATCGAGGGATACTAGACCCGTCGGTATAAACCGATGTACTTACATCAAAACTTGAAGGTGGGGGTCGGTAGTGTATCTTCGTAATCAGTCGAGATAATTTATCTTCAACTATACCGTTATGGTGAAGTTATGACGTCCTTATCTTAATTGCGGCCCTGGTTTCGAAATTTTGATACTAGCATCTCAAGAGTCTCGATATTAAAAATGTCCTGAGGCTCTCAAAATTTCGAGTCTCGAGCTTCAAATGGAGGCCCTCATTGTATAGCGGCTTTGTGGTCAGCATCTGGATGCCTAAAAAATGACGTATATTACGATAAACACGTGCGGATTGGAAGCAAGATCTCCCAAAATATCAAACTAATAAACTTCAATCTGTTTTCAATGCAGCAGCAAGGCTTATTACGGGAGTAAAAAAATATTCTCACATCTCACAACATCTTCGAGATTTGCACTGGTTAAAAAGCCCAGCGAGAATTAAATATTTATTTATTTAACACTTTATATACTTTATATACAATATATATACATATAAAGGCGGGCATATTGCTTTAAGGCAATTTCTTCCTACCTACCTAAACCGTTCAGTTTGAGAAAATTACAAATACATGGACATTTTGAATCTTACAATTTTATACAAAAATTAAAAACAAAGATTAACAAAATAAAAAAATAACACTATTCTATGAAGAGAGGAGAGGGGATGGGAAGGAAAGAAGAAGGATAAAGAAACAATTAAAATATTTGGATAGTGACATTTCAATCTTGACTTAAATGTAAATAAAGAATGGGCGTCTCTAACATTAGTGGGTAGATTATTCCACGATCGAGCGGCTACTACTGTGAAAGAGGAGGCAAAAAATTAGAGCGATGACAGAGTATTAAAAGGGTTCTTTCGTTACTAGAACGAATAGATAGTACGTGTTGTGAAAGAGGTTGGAAGAGCTCTCTCAGATAAACAGGCGAAGTTGGACCATTTAAAATATTGTGAAGAAGTGATAGAATGTGAATGATTCTTCTATGCCTGATACTGAGACAGTGTAGTTGCGTGCGATACTCGGTTATGTGGTAAAATTCAAGCTTTGCTGGACAGTATTCAAATCCCTTCATGAAATGGCTACAAAATACCTATCGGACCTTTGTATTAGCAAAAATACATGTCAAAGAAAATCTACTCTTAGGTCAGCATTTGATTCGGGAAGAGGAAAACTTGTTGAAATCCGGCGCTCCCCAAACACTAGATTTGGAGATCGTGCTTTTGCCGTTGCCGGCCTCTCTGCCTAGAACCGATTGCCTTTAAATTTACGAATCATCGACAGAGTCAGTTCAGATCCCACTTCTTTAGACTTTCGTACCCTCAATTTTAAATCTGGAAATATAATATATCAATAAAATAAATAAAACAACTTTGTTTTTAACCACCAATTTTTATTTTTAACCCACCGGTTTCAAAGCAAACAAGCTTCTTTGCAAAGGTTTACATAACTAATGAATTGATTCCTTTGTTACAATTGACAAAGAAGCTTGTTTGTTTTGAAACCGGTCAGTGAAAAATAAAAATTAGTGGTTAAAAACAAAGTTGTTTTGTTTATTTTATTATAATGAATAACCACAAAGTTAGTGCTTCAAATATAAACTTTATAAAATATATCACTTTAGTTTAGTTAGAATGTAAGTATAAGTATACAATTGTAGAGCGCCCTTGAGGTAATTGTTCACAAAAATGGCGCTTTATAAATCAGCCAAAAAGTATTATTATTACTATTAAGATTCGGATATGCAAAACGTGTGTCAGACCAATAATATTGTATGCAATAGAAATTATTGTTCAATCACTTCCAGACTGCAGGTAATTATCGAGGTGAATCACGGAAGAAAGTAATAACACATACACACGTACATGACTATGTATATGTATGTACGTGATAAAAATCATACAATATAAATATTATAACCGGATCACGTAATCACCCACAACTACTCATATATCGCATATCGTTACGAAACAGTTCGTCGTAATAGCGAACGTTAACGGATGCATATTAGGTAGCAAAACAACATACGAGGTGTGTTCAGAAAATAACGGCAATTTTTAAATTTCGCGGATTTGGAGAGTCCAGTATACATACCCCTGAAGTATGTAAAATTTTTCGCTGTATTCATAGTTTACTTTGTCTGTGGCAGCCGCTTTGGTTAGACATATTCGGCGTGCTCGGCGATTTTCGTCTTGGCGATCCAAAATGCCTTCACTGGGACGATTGAGCCTTAGTTTCGACGTCATATCCACAAACCCATCACCCGTTATAATATGTTTCAGTAATTCTGTTTCCTCGGTGACATCAATTAGTGACACCTACGCAACTTCCATTTGCCGCTGTTTTTTTTCAAAATTAAAAAGGAACAAAATTTGCTGCCACGCTTTTCATACCCAAAACATTTTTAAAAAATGCATGAGCCAATCGATATGCCAACATCATCAGCGACTTCTTTGATTGTGATTCGACGATTGTTCATAACCATTTCATTCACTTTTACCACATTTTCATCGGTTGTTGATGTGTTGGGGCGTCCGGGCCGTTCGTCATCTTCAACGTGTTCACAACCAACTTGGAAACACTTACGCTACTCGTAAACTCTTGTTTTTCTCATAGCAGACTCACCATGGGCCTTTGTTAACATTTCACACACGTTGTAATACGTAATTTTATTTTTTAAACAAAATTCGATACCAATTCTTCGATCCATTTTTTTTTAGCATGTGAAAATCGCCGAGCTCATAAAAGCACGTCTAACCTTAGCGGCTGCCACAGACAAAGTAAAAAATGAATACTGCTAAAAATTTCTGGAGCAAATATACCAACATAACAAGAAAAATTGACCGAACTCTCCAAACCCGCGAAATTAAAAAAAAAACGTTATTTTCTGAACACACCTCGTATAATTTATCGACTAAAAGAACAATTATTATTTAACTTTTTAATTTCGGTTTACTTACATACTTTCATAGTACCGGTTAACATAATGGAGAATGGATGATTTAAATATGTGAATTCATTATATGACTTCACAAAATTTTAAGAATTTATTTATATTATTTAATTCACATAAACGCCCGGAGGGCTTTAATAAGTATGGTACATAGATAAAATATATAAAGTAAGAAATAAAATATAGCATTTGGTACATTTTCTTACATATATATTAACTAGTAAAAATACAAAGATGACACTATCGACATAAATATTGTAAAACATTAAAATCAATTAATACACCCCGTACGAAAAACTATTTTTTTTAGGGATTAACCCGCTAAGCCTTTATTTAGAGGCTTGTCAGCAGGTGGAAAAGAGAGGATATGGAAGGAAGTAATGAAATATACACTACAGCACCCAGAACAAATAGAAAAATCTTTCTTGGATTTATTTTTACTTGCAACTGGCGGGAATCGAACCCGCGACCCCTGTTTCAAAGTTGGTCGTCTAACCAAATGCACCACGGCGCCTGTCAAAATTAAAAGTTAAATTGTTGCCATAATACACAGTTGTAAACGGGTATAAAAGAAGATTATGATCAAATTATTTACATTATTTACAATTGAATAAATAAGAATTGTAAAATTGATTCGTGAAGCACAAACTTTGTAGTTTTCCATGTTAAAGAAAATAACTGGATAATTCTTATTTACTTAAATATTCAAGCATAAATAAGTTATTTGGCGGACTTATTGCTAAAAGCAATATCTTGCAGCCAAACAAAAACCAGACTGGTCAAAAGAAAAGACATTTGTACTAAAAAACAAAGTAAATATCAAAAGATAGATACATAAAAATAACAACTATTTTAAATTCCATTTTCAATTTTATTTATTCATATATACCTATGTACATTACGAAATGGAATACCTTAATTCATACATATAAAAATAATGAAAAAAAAAACGGAAAATCAGATATATATAAAAAGAACAAATAGGTGTACATAATATCCAGATAATAATATGTAAAAGAAGTAAGAGAATCTTGTGGCGAAAAACTCCCCTATAGACGTGAAAAATGTAAATGTTCAAAGTAATTGTAGAGTGCAGAGAATTTTTTAACATTTTATCAGTTACAAGCTATCTATTCCCATTGAATCTTTAAACTATGACTTCTCAATGAACTCACTTGATTTGGAAAGTTTATCCAGAAGACGGAAACTGCGTGATTTAATGTTTCTCTTCAAAAGAATAAATGGCATGCTGGACTCCCCTGATTTGCTAAATATGATTCAATTACGAATACTTCTTAGGACTACTAGACGCAATGTGCCATTTCATATAGATATTGCTGTTACCAATTATGCTTTTAATTCACCTATTCCAAGATGGCACAGTCCAGGGAACCAGATCTGTTGTATTGACATTTTTCACATCAGCCAAATAAAGTTTAAACTTGCTATTAAGGAAATAATTTTGGAATCTGACTGCTGTTTAAGCATTTATGTTAATTTGCAAAAAGAGATAAAGAAATGTATAAATAAATACACGTCAAATATATATTTTAACATATGACTAGATATTTGTTGTTAGGGGTTCTAAACCGTTTAATTTTTAAAACGGTTTAGAACCCCTGAGTTCTTATCGGGAGACAGTTAGTATTATACCTAGGGCATTTAATATACATTGCAAAAATACCAACAAATCAATGATTTATGATTTTTGCTATATCGAATATACCGCGTTATTTTTATTTTTATTATTATTATTTATTCATTTATTTATACCTAAGTATATTAAGTATTAAAATCGCAAAGTTATCATAGAAAACCATGTATAAAACAACTGTGTAATATGTATAGATATATTCTTATTATATTATTTCATAATTTTGTAACAGAACACTGTCTGCCCTTCCAACAGGCATAACCATTGGCAGGTTGGTCCAGTATATTGGAATATGAAACAGTCTATGCTGACGCTGTCTAAGATAATTATCCGGAACATAAAAGCTGATGCATAATAAATGGGGATATAAGGCTTGCACAAATACACTTAAATATAAGTGCATTATGTTATCAGGCGTTTCATGAAGGTGGCTAAAGAAAGTGCATTTTTATATAAAGAGGTAGCTCATTCCAAAGTCTACCATCTTGAAAAGAAAATGAATCGCTGAAAATGATGTGCTATGTCAAGGAATGGAAAGAAGCTCTCTCCTGAGAAGAGCAAAGTGAATTACCATATCTTATTAAACTCAAACAATTATATTATATATTATGTAACTCAATTATAACTTGTGGCATAAAAGGATGGGGAGGCACTTATAAATCAATACAAAAACCTCTCGAATCTGCTCAAAAATCTATTATTAAAATAATTAATTAATACCCCAGCGTCAAGTTGTTCGAGGAATTTGATATATAAGATATAAGGCAATTATATATATCTAGAATAATTATGTTTGTGAAAGCAAATTATTCTACCAAATCCCAAAAGGAACACTACCACACGACTAAAAGTCAAACTAAAGGATGGGCCATGGGGTCTACCACAAATTCTGAATTCGAGCTAAGAAATTTCAGGTTTCTGGGCCCCAAAATATTCAATATGTTAACCGAACATTACAAAACCAATACCCGAATTCTATAAAACAAATTTGTAATAAAATTATTGTTGGATTTAGGTAGAGAAAAATACAAATGTTACCAAAAAAAATTAAAAATAATAAATGGTATATATATACTCGTATTTTACAACTTTATAATAAACAACTAGTAGGTAGTCATGTGATTGTTTATTTTTGCATAAAAATGTCTGCCTTGAAACAGGTTGTACCTAGTTAGGCAGACTAGAAATAACCAAATTTACAAATTTACAAATCTGCTTCCTTCCATACTTTTACTTTTATTTGCTTTTTATATATCTTAATAATTTTATGTTTTTTTCATTATGTATTTTTGTATAATTTAATTTAGTACGTACTATTATTTGGCATATGATTTATTGCTCCTATTTCTTATATTTCTTTTATAGCATTGAGTGAGTTTCTAGAAAAAATATCTCAATTATCATTTCAATTATGTTTTTATATATACATATATTGTTTTTCTGTTGATTTCAATAATACTGTTATTTTGTTTTTTTTAATGCTACTATATTTTACCACTATTTTGTTGATTTTAATGATACCATTATTTTGTACATTTGATTATGTGTGATTCTTAATTTGTATAATTTATCTTTTTAAAATTATTTCTGATTATCTTTTTTGCATTGTATTCTTTGGAATTTTATTATTTATTACATTATTTACCCTTTTTTTCTAGATTGTTATTCTATGTCATTATAATTTGATCTACTTCATTTTACTATGAATGTTTATTTTTATTTATTGTGGCTTGACACGAGAATAGCCTAAAAAGCCTTAATACGTTCATTAATATTTAAACTAGTGTAATTTTGAATGAATAAATAAATAAATAAATCCAGAGAAATCTATTACCTAAGTATGTATGTAGTAGATAAGGAAATTATAATTTTTGTTAATAAACCATTATTATTTTATAATTATATCACCAGAAGGGTAAATGAAATTCTCAGCAAGGTATTTTGGAGCGCAATAATTACTTGGCGTCTATTTGATCCAGCTACCCGTTCCTTATTCCTTTTCGTAGAATTTATAGCCAGGACGAAAAACATAAAACTATGAACACTTGATTTATTTTTAGGTGTCAACTTGTTATTTCGTAAGATTTAAAATAATTATATGTTATGATTTAATAACTTATTTATTTATTTATTATATATATACGGCCTAAGCCAATTACAACAGTTACATGAAGAAACATAAATGCAAGAAACTGAACAAAAAGAACATAAAACTATTTAGCAAAGACAAACAAGGGCAAAACAATAATAGTAAACAACATATTTAAAAAAACGAAAGATCAAAAACTTTGAGCTAAACCATGCCAATCCAACTTCATCCCATACTGTTTAGTCGCGAAGAGATCTACGAAAAGCCGGAAGATCTATCCCAAAAAATTCCAAGTCGTGTGATGAATTGACTAATCTACACTACTGGACATTGGGGCATAAAAACCAAAGTTGCTCTTAGAAGATTTTAGAAATAGCAGATTTTGACTTCTGGTGACACGGTTGGGAACATGAAAAGAAATTGATTGCAACAGAGATGGGACATCACTTAAAGCATTAAGTATTTTGAAAATGCATATGAGGTCCATCTTAGTTCTACGTCTCTTTAATGAAGACAGATTAAGAGATTGCTCTATTTCAAAATAAGAATAATTACCCCTTTGCAATCCGAGCAACCATGCCACTTTTATTTTATATTTACATATAAGTTATTAGTTCAAAATACTTGGTACACTTCCACTTATTTGTTTGACCAATTAACGCTTTCGCCCTCTAATGGGTATCTTCAGACTAGTGAATATTATACAGTGTAAGGTAATTTATGTAAAACTAAATATTATCTTAAGTGTAGGCACATTTAAAAATAAGTCGAAAGAGATACAATACGCAATAATTCAATGGAACAGAGTGGGACTAATTATTGAAACATGTGTTGGCGGTGTACTGTAAGAGAGGATTATATTCTATGAAAAACATTTATTGTTTTTTTACAAAGTACAGGGTCCAACTATGGGGACTAATAAGGGTGAGTTTTTGAATTATATTTGCTGATTTATTAAAATTCTATCGCTATTACTTTTTATCCTATTTATTTATAAAATTTCTAATATATCTAACTTTGGACCTCTATGTCCTACATGTTAATTTTTATATATTTTGATTCGTCAAAATTACGTTTAAACTCATTTAAATGTGATATATCTAAATCGTTTGAATAAATCCGTAGCATGGGACAACAAAATAAATTGTTTTAATTAAATTACGAATTTAAAAGCTTCAATTAAATTAATTTAACAATAGAATCACTATGTAAAGTGCCCTTGAGGTATTTTATTACGAAAATGGCGCTACATAAGTTATCCATAATAAAAATAATATCGTCATTGATTATATATGAAGCTAAATGTTATTTCAGTCTATATTTAATTTCTTTTCCGCTTTGTCCTATATATGAACCAGGACAAGTACATGTTAATTCATATATTCCGCTTTTTTCAAATTTCTTGACCTAATCTTTAGTATTAATTAATGTTTAGACAAAAGATTTTTATTATAAAACGAAACAAAAAAAATATTTTTAGTAACACTTGTTTTATTTTATTGCTAGTATTTCTTATATTATTTATTTTTATCCCCTTTTTATAGTTATTATTATCGACAGATGTAAGTACTGCACATGATTGACATATATTTTTTTTTACGTATCAAATTATTTACTAGGGATTCATTGTAGTCATTGTTACGTGCTAATGTTTTAATAAGATTAAGTTCTTTTTTATAATTTTTTGCTGACATGGGTAAATTTGATAATCTATGAATTAATTAATGAAATGTGGACATTTTGTGTGAAATATGATGACGCGAAGAATTATGGATTGTGTTATCGCTGAATTTGGGCTTTCTAAATATACTGAAATCTAATTTATAAGTTAGTACATCATTACAATAAAATTCCATCAAGAATTGTCAATGAATAATTTAAATCAAATTATGTAAATGTAAATTATTTTTAAGCCTTTTTTAATATATTTTGTTCTTTATTCAGGAAACATACAGTACGGTTACATAGTTTTATATTTACACAGTTAAACTTAACTCTAATGGACCAGTGAAGTTTCCCTTTTAAATAATAATTATATTATGTGAGGTTAAAATGAAAGAACAAAAAAGGGAAGGAAAAAAAACAAAGATGGAAGTTGTTAAAAAATAAAAAAAGTTAAAAAAATATTTAAAATTTTGAAGTTAGTATTTACAAATGGAAGTAATATTAAAAATGAAGATTTTCTTTTAATATAAGTAATTAAAATGGAGAGTGAAAAACATGCTTATATATCCAAAAAATAAAAAATATTTTCAAAAAGGAACATTTTCAAAAAGGAAAAACATTACACATACATATACGCTTTGTTAAAGGAACAGCAATGTTCTGAAACCGGTGGGCAAATAAATTTACACAAAGTAAAAATGTAGTTGTGTTGTTTAAATAAGGATTGAACTGATAATCAAACACGAAAAAAAACTTGGCTGCTATTTCGCAAAAAGTTTCGATGTACACAGAATTCGTCGATGCTCCCAGATTTTGGTACCTACATATGGAAACTACTACTACCATCATGCCATTTCCCCGTAGGGGTAGGCAGAGAGAATGGACCGCCACCTCTGCTGGGAGAGCGCTCCATGCCGTAGGGCCTGCGACCGCAAATGCGCGTTCGCCGAATGTAGTGCGCTGTTTGCGTAGAAGTATAATAACTTTTCCTTTCGACGTAGATGTAGCTGATCTAAGCATAAGACGTCTGTCAGCTAGTTTATCTGGAATGCAGAGTTCCTCTAGATATTCTGGAGCAGAGTTGTGCAGTGACTTAGCCAGAGTAATTCCCGAAGTAGTGGAGTGATATGACTGAACTTAGAGATGCCAAAAATTAGTCTCGCTGCTGCATTCAACGCGGACTGTAGGCGAGTCATTTTATTTATTGGTAGACCTACGTAGATACATTTATTAATTGACGGACGGCATCAACTTGCAAATTTTTACTTATGCATTTAATCTGTCTCAGCTGGTAGAAGCATGAACTTATCGTTCTACTAATTTGAGCGTCAAGGGAAAGGTCAGAATTAAGGAAGACTCCTAGAGTAGGTAAAGCGGTACTCCTTGCATCAGGTGGTGCCGTGTCCTGAATCAAATTCTGTCGTCTGGCTGCCATCCATAGTTGTTCCGTTTTCGACGGGTTAAGTGTTAGTCTATTTTCAGCTGGCAGTTTCCTATTTCCTCTTCTATTCTGAATATGCAATAAATGGGTAAAGTATTTATTTTATTAACACTTCCCTTGTAGACGATGAGAGGGTGGTTTTAGAGCGACTGTGAAAGGGACTTTGAAAGTTGTAAAAGTAAATATTTGCTTTTCCTTACTGAATTTGGTTAGCAAAGGATGAAATATAATCAATTTGTAATGAAAAAAAAAATTTGCTTGCTTGTATGAGTGAATCTGAAGAAAGACATTTAGTCTTTAAAACGGATTCGGGTGTGTGGTGGATGCTTTCAATGAACATGCACTAAAATTAGGTTAATAATATTTAGTGACATGTTGCAGGATGTATAAGGATGGGGGTTTAGAAGGGGAGGGGATAAGAGGTTGAACGTTACACGATTGGTTAATTTTTGAGTAAAAAAGGGTGTTGTTTGAAACCTGTTTTCCTCTATTGAAACCTATGTTTAAAAAAAAGTGGACTATATTCAACCTCTTAGCCCCTCCCGTTCCTACAACATAATTTTATTACGAAACCGGTAGACATAAAAAGTCGGTAAGTGGTTTAAGACTCGTATTTACTAACATTAAATCAAACGTTTGACCACAAAGTTAATGCGTTGAACATAAACAATGCATATTTTTTTATTATTTGTTAGATATAACACAATTGTGAGGTGATATTCTTATTTCAATAAGGTCGTTTAAGTGTTCAATCCGTTTACCATCTATTAGGCTGATATTGTGACCATGAAAAATTAAATTAAAATAAACTGCAGGTTGGCGTGTTAGCTTTCCATTAATTCAAATCAACTCTGTCAAAAATCTGACAAAAGAAATCACTCATCAACATAATTACACCGGAAGCTCGTGGAAATCAATAATAATGATCATTTTATCAATTCATGTATCTACGTAATCACATGCAACATGAAAGGGTAAGTGAATTTATTTTTCAACAACGTTTTGAGTGTGTCCGAATGTTTGTGGACGGGCTGAATTTTATCCGTAGGGAGTTATTTATTTATTCACACTCTTTATCAAAATACAATTCCATGTTCACTTTGCCCAGCTAACAGGAGTACATACCCCGTTCCAAGTAAGGCAATTACATTTCAATATATCATACTAGTTAACAAATTAATATAGAGCACAGACAAACAAAATATAAAATTATTCGGATACACATTTTGATTCATATACATACAGACATACACATATATACACACATGTATATAAATATACACATATATACACATATACATACACACATACGTACATACACCCATGCGCATACACATACATACATTCATAAAAACATAGACAATTTATTTATGCGAAACTTCATGGTTGTCATCTATAAATATATATATTTTTTAATTATTCCTTATTTTTTATATTTTATTTTTGACATACAGTAAGGTTCTCCAATCCGTGGCATGCATCAACTTTTCTGACTCCTTACGACCAATGTCATGAAAGAGCGAGGTCAACACCTTCCGTAACTTGACAACACTCCCGTCTTTCCACGATTCTGGCAAAAGGTTATGGAGCTTTTTGCCTACGTTATAGTGTTGTCTCGATGCCAAAACAGTGTTGACCCCTTCACTTAGTATCAGATCCCTATTAGAGTATCTTGTATTATGGTTGTGGTTGACGCTTGGGTAAATGTCTCTCTTTATGTGTGTAACCACTACCGTTCTCAATATATACTGTTGAATAATATTCAGTACTCTGAATTCTTTGAAGAGCAAGTCACTTGGATAACGAAATGTTTTTTTTTAAATGACTCGGATTAAGGATTTCTGTGCAATTGCTACAGGTTCAAGGGCGGTTTTAGATGTAAATTTGTTGCAACTAAGAAGAATAGCCTTTTTTACAAGGGAATATGGTCACAGATAGGTCATAAGCCCTATAAATGCATAGAATTCTATATTCTCTTCTCAAAAAATATTAAAGTTCATTTTCACCTTGACCGCCACCGTTGAATACATAGTATTTACAAAAATACAAAAATTACATGCAGAGTTAAAGCGGATGCAAACACCACCTGGTCTGAATATGCAATAAAAAAGAGAAAAATAAGAAGCAGAACTTTACAGCTCTGGAATGATCACTATTTAGCAGAACCCACAGGAAAGGTAACATAAATGTTTTTTTCCATCTATTTACCATGCTTTTGAATTCAGGAAACTGCAGCGTGCAGGATACGAACTTACACAAATCCTGACAGGACATGGCGGATTTATGAGCTATTTACACAGATTCAAAATATCTGAGATCAACACTTGCCCATGCGATGATGTTACTCTCCAAGATGTCTCCCATCTATTGATGCATTGCTCCTTTTTTAGTCTGCAGAGAATGCAACTGGAGGCGCGATGCAAGTCTAAATGAGGATTTACACGATGTGCACGTAGTGATTAGTCATAGGGACTTGTCAAGAGAGGTAACATTATACATGACAGATATAGTGAAGGCAATAAAAGGTATCAATGATAGCAGGACACCAAGTGCCGAACACTATTCAAGTGGATCAGAAGATCTGTTGACGAATTACAATGGTCCGCCTTCTTCTGACGAGTTTTCTGTGGTTTCCTCTTGAAACAGGTCACAGCTGAAACATCTTACCGATCCTTACATAAAATAACGAAATAAAGTTTTTCATTAAAGTAAATTCAATATAAATTTAAAAGAAAAAAAAAAACAATTTTTTAAGTAAACAAATAAATAACTATCGCTTTGAAGTATATATTAACCTTGTACATTACAAGCAAGGTAAAAGAATAATGCAACTAACATAAAAAATAAAAAAAAGAATATGCAATAAAATTAGTTCAAATATATAAAGCTATATGTTGCAGGATGTGTGGGAGTGGGGGTTAGGAAGAGCAGGGGCTAAGAGGTTGAAAATAGCCCACGTTTTTTTTAAACACAGGTTTTAATACAGAAACACAGGTTTTAATATAGCTTCCTTTTTTATTAAAAAATTGACCAATCGCCTAACGTTCAACCTCATACCCCCTACCCTTCCTAACCCCTACCACCATACGTCCTGCAACATACCGCTAATTATTATCAATCCAATTTGAGTGCATGTTCGGACACTGTGGTGTTTCCCATGGACATACTCAAAACATTGTAGATATTAACTGGTATAAGTAGAAGTATAAAAGTGTAAAATTGATTTTAGGCGTTGCCTAGGGGGTGAATCGGTTCAGCCGGATAAATCTCACCCGCCTGATAAAGGTTTCAGCTCTTTTACTTCACAAAAGTCAACACATGGAAGAGTTGAGGAAATGTAGATGTTTAAACTTGGGGAGAATGGTGAATGTTACAGTGTGTAAAATAGCCACTTAAACCAGCCAATGACAGGTCATGAGCCCTGTAAATGCCTAGACTTCCATATACCCTTCTCAAAAATGTTTTCCCCATCTGTTTATTTATTTATTATCAAATTATATTACATACACAAAATTATAATTTATACAAAGTTGCTTTGACTGCCTAACTAGGGTTATTTACCCCGTTCTAAGTCAGTCAAAAAAAAAAAAAATCAATATGTAGAAAAAGTTATAAAGATAGAGGACAAACTGAAAAACAAAGTAAAAAATGGAGTAAAAACATGGTAAAAAAATGTAGTAAAAACATAGTAAAAATGTAGTTAAAACCTATAAAAATCTATATTTCTTAAATTTATTTATCTCAATTGAAGGAATATAGATGTTCAAATATGGGCAAAATGGGGAATGGTACACAGTGTGTAAAGTGGAAACTCAAACTAGCCAATGACAGGCCATAAGCCCTGTAGATGCCTAGATTTCTATATTACCTTCTCTAAAAGGTTCTTCATCTCTGTTGTAATATGCCAATATTAACAGCTTCCTAGGGAGTTGAATCCAGTCCTTGTCTACAAAAATTTGGACAAACTTAAAATATTGTTGAATATTTAAAGCATTAACTTTGTGGTCAAACTTTTTACTTAGTGTTATTAAATATTTGTATGGAACCACTTACCGACTTTTCTGTGTCTACCGGTTTCGAGACGTACATGTCTCTTCATCAGTATACCAATTAAACTAACATGCGAAGATCTCTTTATCCCCACCGCATTTTCTTTAACTATTTCTCCCAAAACTAAAAAAAATTTCATAAACTAATCAGTGCATGTAAGGGTTGCCTTCTTTTTAGAAGGCAACCCTTGTGGTTTTAAATCGGCATGTTGGTTTTATATTTTTGTGCAGCAATTATGGTGAAGGTGTATTGTGGGTTTTACATGTTAGTTGAATTTGTGTCCTTCATTATAAGAGACAAGTACGTTTCGAAACCGGTAGACATGGAAAAGTCGGTAAATGGTTATGTACAAATATTTAATAGCATTAAAAAAAATTGGGTTTAACATATTTTTTATCAAAATCATTATTATCAAATTATATATTGTTAATTTAATAGTTTTTTTTTATTTGTAACTTTTTTATACCTATCGTAAAATGCAAAGGAAAAATTACAATAAATAAAAAATATAAAAAATAGTATGATGTCAGCGATGACGCAATGAAAACACGAACCGACGTTGTATGCAAATACGCGAGATAAAAATGTTTTCTACCTGCGCGAGAGCGGTTCAAAATAGCACCGCTGGACAACCTAGATATGTACTATTACAATATCTTAGTTTGCCCAAATTTTTGTAGACAAAAGACTGGATTTCATCCCCTCGGGAGTCATTAAGATCAACAACTTACAACAGGGATTGAGAATGCCTTAAAGAAGGGAATATGGAAGTCTAGGCATTTATAGGGATTATGACCTTGGCCACTTATACCAGCCAGTGGCAGGTCATAAGCCCTGTAAATGCCTGGACTTCCATATTCCCTTCTTTAAGGTGTTCTCCATCCCTGTTGTAATTTGTTAATCTAGATATGTACAATGAACGCCAATATCGAAAAAAGATGGATAAAAAATCATAGCAATATCCAATTATTTTATAAATGCAAATTTAAACCCACAGTAAACAGTTGGCGAAGTTTTTTTCACACCTATTTTTACAATATTACCAAATTGTATACCTAGTTACGTGTATTTTAAAAAAACATTACGCAGAAAAAACAGATTTGTAATGTTCGCAATTCGTAAACATGATATTATAATAATATATTACAGACGTGACCTAGCCTTTCAAAGTTCATTGACACATTATGATCATGATCGGTGATCATTGATCATTGGTTCTACCTTGAACGTAGAAATAAGCTACTCTGAATTCGTATTATTGCTACCGCATTATTTTAAGAATCCGAACGAACTTTGTTTTGCTGTGGCAAAAAAAAGCTTTAGAAACATCGACAGGTATTTCAACAAAGACGAATAACTATTTTAGAAAGGAATGTGGCGTCCGGCATTTACAAAGCTTATAAAAAGTATTTTACGACGTTTTTTAGAAAGGACTTGCGATAAATAATTTGGTTGAGTCAATAAAAGAGGATGAAAGGCGAGTTTCTGGCGCCTCCAAACCAGAACCAACCAGCTAAGGGAAAGTAACCCCGACAGAAAAATCCACCTGAGAAGGCAACGGGAAACCACTCTGGTCATCTTTTCCCAGCATCCAACAACCAGTTGTCCTGGCTTTGGAGAAGGGCAGGACCGAGATGCTTTCGTAGTGATCGCTAACTTTGGCGGGACCTGATAAGGTACCGCAAGAAGAAGAAGAGTCAATAAATGTAAAATATGGAAGAATTAAAGAAATGTAGACGTTAAGCATAGGCAAAATCGATAATATCACTTTTGTTTTTATGACCCAATGTTCATAATGTGTAGATAAGTCAATTTGTAAAGCGCCCTTGAGGTATTATATTACGAAAATGGTGCGATATAAGTTGTCCACATAACAATAATAACTAACTAAATAATATGAACTTCACACAAACACATTTCTAACATAAACTTCAACGATAAAAAATAGGGTCTAAATTCCTAACCGTCTGTGCGCTCAGTAGCTGCAAGACGTGTTGCAATCTAGCTTCTGTATTATTATTAGTATTATTATTGACAACTTTTTAATTATGGATAATTTTCGTAATATTATACCTCAACGGCGCTTTACAAAGTGATTCTTTGATAAATAAATTTAATTGAAGCTTTTGAATTTGTAATTTAATTAAAACAATTTGTTTTGTTATCACTTGCTGTGGATTATGGAGTATGTCCAAATGTTAGCAGACTGGCTGGCTGTTTGGCTCCTTTCTCAAAAACGTTTACCCTCTCTGTTGCAAAAAAATGGATCTGAATTTTAGTTGTTTTTTTATATTGTATTTTTATTTCTGGCGCATTAGGAATGAGGAAATTACAAATTTATCTAGTAAATATGAAATAGGTTTCAATTCATAGGCAATGGTATCTCCCCCTTGACAATTTAGTTTTTGAGAACATAATAATATGTTCATCCAGGATATTGAAACTCTCGTAGCCACAAAAGAAATATGTATTTGAGCAAAAGTCTTAAGAATTTTAGGTATTAAGTCATTCAAATTACAGAAAAACCTTGTACTAGCATTCTGCTGAAATCATCACTTGCCTAACATCCAGAACCTTCACGAATATTAGAATGGTGATTCTTATGGAATAGTTGGAAGACATCAAAGCATCACTCTTAATTTTAATTTTTGGACGCCGTGCAACCTCCCCAGCCCACTATACCAAAAAATACAAATTTCTATGAGTGCCAATGTCCTGAATATTTATATTACAGCAATGAGGTATCTAGTACGTGTAAATCTGTGTAAATATCCACGTTTGAATATTGTATATTATTACAATATAATTAAAACTATCTTGTATTCTCCATGTGATTCTATAAATTAATAATACCTGTATCACGTTTATGTAAGCTGGTCGTGTAGATACAATACACGTTTATGTATATCCTTTTATACGCCATTTGCTTCCGTGACGTGCTCGCACCAACTATGTATTCATTTATTTATACGATAATATATTTTATTATGTAGGTACAATGGACCAGTGAGAAAAGTATTAATGCCAATTATTGATATTTTTATATAATTTTTATGCTTAGCATCCGAAATATTCCATTTTCACGGTATTGAAATATGCAAAAAGATTTATTAATTTTCTCAAACGGTAAAAATATCAATATACAAAATAATAATAAAAAATAAAAAACAACAAATCTTTTACAATTTCCTGACAATTCTCTTGGGTGAATCTGTGAGAGATCTCGTGAAGAGGTGATTTTTTAAAAAATTTATGGAATATGAGTCGGCCTCGTGGAGTAATTGTCAGCGCGTTCGACTACCATGCGAGAGGTATCGGGTTCGATTCCCGGCATGGTTGATATTAAATATTTATTTAAAAGAGTGTTTTCACACCAGAATACTTAATAGTCCTTGGACTAGTACCTGAAGCGCAAGACTGATCACCTTACCTTCATGTAACATAAAAAATTTGATCAAGATACGCTGCGATTGGTGTACCAATTTCCCATCCACCATTAAAGATGTTACTTCATTATCTCTGTTCGAATCACGTCTGAAGAAACATCTCCTTTCTCTTCCTTAATCTCTCCTCCTTTCCTTTTTCCTCTTTCCTCTTTTTTCCTTTTTCCCATTGAGTAATAGTTTCGATTTAAGGTAATTTATAAACAAATTCGTTTATTTCTATTTTTATATATCTTTAGCTTTTTAATTTTTTTTCTATTGAATATGTTCTGTGACTTGAATTATAAAAATAAAACTTTTTTTTATTGGTTGGTTGGAAGAAATTGCCATTTGGCAATAAGCCCGCCAATGTACAAATAACATTATGTACAAAAAGTTAAATAAAAAAAAATTATTTAAAAAATATAGAAGTCTAGGTTCTCTAAAATATTCTTCATCTCTGTTGTAATACGTCAAAATATTTATGTAAAATTAACTGACTGTTTTTTTTATTGTTGATCCACCTGTCCTTCAATTATGTTTCAATTCCATGACGAATTTTCACTTAACCTTGAGACGTTTAATGTTTCAAACATTTCCTGAATGAAAAAGGTTGTATTTGTGTATTTTTTGCCGCATTCTGGGAGTTAATTCAGTTTTGAGAAGTGATAAAATGGCTTTTTATCCTGCACGGCGGTGTCCAGTGTCCAGTGCCCACCTGTCTGACGATTCGTTGTTTTAATGAACGACATAATTCTCCATTTTAATAATTGCTTCCTAGTTCAAACGACTATCTAAAATATTTATAGCGCAGCGGTAGTTACGAGACATTCACAACAAACCAAATTAATCTTTATATATATAATTCTTCTGTATGTGTGATGTCACTAATCTCCTTCTAAACGGCTTAACCGATTTACCTGCGGTTTTCAGCGAAATGTGGATCTTTGCGTTGCGCGTGTTCGTAGATATTAAAAATTTCAATCGAATCTGTAAAAAAAAGTTAGAAGCATAAATGTTTTTTTCATCGACCTACCAGGGTTGTATTCGACGAGAATGCTTATTATACAAAAAAAAATAAAGGATGTTGTTTTTTTGTGTTTACAAACAACATTCTCTTTTTGTGGATCCTTATCAGATTCTTTCCTTACATTCCTTATAATTTCTTTGTACTTATTTCTTTTTACTGGATTTTTGGTGACAAATACTAAAATAAAATTAACTGACATTCAATACGTTTTTTAGAAACCGCACTCATGAATAATGTGCACCCCTGTTGGTGAGAAGAGCCGAGTTTGAGATATATATAATTGACTTATTTATCGTAGCTGCTCCAAATTTAATTTACGTTGTCCCCATTTAGATATTTTTAATACAAACAACTTGTAACTTCAAAAAAACTTTTTGAAACACTGTAAAATGAATCATTTGTCAGTGTGTAATAAGTTTATGTTCCTTTAATTATGTTTATTTTATTATAATATCAAAATTTTGAATTGGTCAACTATATTATGAAAATCCCTCTCCTCCACTCCTCCACTCTATTTCCTCATCCATTAACCTTCTTACGAGCTCTTTTTTTTTCTCATGTCTTATATAATATATTATTTTTCTCTTCACTGTGTAACATGTTCTCTCATTATATTTGTGAAAATCTTTAACTGGATGTATGTATGTACTATTATGTACTATTATGTACTATTTACTATTTTTTATATTTTATGTATGTACTGTATGTATGTACTATTTTTTATATTTTATATTCTTATATAACAACTGTTATTTTTCCTTAATAAAAAAAATATAAAAAAATACAAATACAATTCAACATTTGAAAATGAATTATTTTATGTTTTGGAATTTAACCATAAACAAGTACCTATGTAACTACTTATCAACGAAAAGCCTTTTTCCAAGCTAATAGCAGGCAAGCTAACGTTCGGGCAGGACATCGTCTGTCGGGTCCGCTTGTATGTTACATTAATATATTGAGTTTTGACTACTGACATTTCTTGGTGGAACTGCATTTTAATTATAATAATGAAAATACGTACGAATATAGTTTTATTTGAATTTTATTTATACATTTTTACCAGTTACCGGGTTTCGTCGTAGCTGACATCGTCATACCGGTGGGATACTACAGAAATTTATATTTTATATACAAGTGCAACACCAAGACATGTCAGTAGAAAAACTATGTTTTACCAAGAAATGTCAGTAGAAAAACTCAATCTATTAAAAAGTGCTAGTACAGTATATCTGACGAGACTACAAAAAGTAGTGTTATAAATGACAAATGGCTGCACAACATTTGTGGTTTAACAAGGAGTGCAAGAAGAGGAATCTAGTGCCGCGATATATCAACATCCGGACGAAGACAGACTCTGCAGCAGCGAGGAAAGCCGTCGCGGTGGCCTGCAAAACATGGGTCACAATGGAAACGAAGATATAATATCATGATTGTATATAACATAGACATTTATTTAGTCTCCCACCAGTCTGACGATGTCGGTCACGACGAAACTCGATCACTGGTAAAAATTTATAAATAAAAGTGGAATAAAACTATACACGTATTTTTATTATTATATTATATAAGGTAGTTTTTTATATTTTTATTAATGAAGTAACCCGCTAAGCCTCTTGTCAGCAGGTGAAAAAGAAAGGATGTGGAAGGAAGTCATGCAAAATGCACCACAACACTCAGACCAATTGAGTATAAAACATTTCTTGGATTTCTTTCTTGCAACTAGAGGGAATCGAACCAGCGTCACCAGTTTGACAGTTAGCCGCCTCACCAACTGCATCACAGCGCCTCTGTTACTTTGAGTATGTCTAAATGTTTGAAAACCAGGCTGGATTAAGATTGAAATTCATCGCAGCAGAGAGAGGAAACATTTTTGAGAATACGGAAGTGCAGGCTATTACAAGGCTTATGAACTGTCATTGGACGGTTTCAATGGACGCTTTACTCACTGTGTAACATTCACATCTTTGCCTATATTTAAACATTTGAAAACATGCTTCCATGATACACTTGCTAATGACGTTCGTTTTTAACATTTATTATGCACTCGCTTCCCCTTTCAATTAAAATGCTCTCACTTTTCATGCCTCTCTCATACATCATAATTACATTCTAAAGACTATTTGATTTTAATCCTTCTTGCTGGTAGCTAAAAGAACTGCATCGTCAGCGTACAACAAACAGCTTACTGCAGTTTTTGTTCCATTTTCGTTTCAATACCTGTACATTAAATATCTTTCATACAGTTGTTCATGTATGTAATGTATTTATTTTTAGATAGTTGTACAAATGTGATTCAAACACCTTTTTATGCCTAATTTAGGCTTAAAAACAATAAACATATTTACAAAAATAATTTTAAAACAAAACAATGAGGAACTTCAGCCCTACAGGAAATTGGATACAAAAAAATGTTGTAATTGTAAATGTAAAAATTAGAGCATTAAAAGTACTGTAAAATCACGAAACGAAGCTACACGAAAGAGACTCATGTCAAAGTAGTAGGAGAATCCTGCTCCGGAAAACCCCTTCGGATACATGGAACAGATCAATACCCAGAGCGATGTTGTTCAGCATAGCGGTAGCCCTTCCAACAGGCATAACCATAGGCAGGTTGGTCCTGAATATCGGAATATAAAACAATCTATGCTGACGCTGTCTTGGGTAATTATCAGGAACATACAAACCAATGCTCATCATAATTTCAGAATTATCGATCATACCGCGCAACAATCGATAAAAATGTGTAGTCAAATACACATTCCTTCTAGTCTCTAAACTGTTGTAGCCAAGCATACCCCGGAGAAACTCGGTCGGGTAGAGCCAAGGATAATACCCGCACTCTCTCATGTAGAGATATCTCAGAAACTTCTTTTAGATTTTCTCTATCATAAGAGAGTACTTCAGTTCATGTGGCCCCCAAATCATCGAGCCACTCTCGAGTCTACTTCGCACCAAGGAGTTGTAAAGAGTTCTCAGTACGCGGGTATTTTCGAAAACCCTGGCAGTCTCACTAATTGTCTCTATGTGTTCATGAAATGTCAGAGTGCTCACAAATCTAACGCCCAGATCCTTAACATTCGATGTTCGTATCAGATTCTGGTCATTCATTTTGTAGCGAAAAAAAAGAGTTTTTTGGGCCCTAGTGAAGAACGTGACCAACATTAAACCTAAGTGGAAACATTAAACCTAAGTTTGTTTCGCCTTCCCCATTCAGATATATTAGATATATCCGCTTGGAGAAGACGAAAATCGTATCATGTATACTTATGTGTTATTTTTATATATACCTGATTATACCTTATGATTTTAATAATTTCTATATAAATGAATGAAGATATTATATTTTGCAATGTACACATATATTAATAAATAAAATTGAATTTGAATTCATTAATGCATATGCGATTGTCTTTGGTTCCTGATCTTTGATAGGACATGTTTCAGACCATCTTGTGAATCGATCCACATCTCTTCAGTACTCTCTCGCGGACGTTACTATGTCCGTCGTTTATTTGTTACAATATTTAATCTGCATTTAAATATAATTAAATAGAATTCTAAGCTTCAACCTGTTTCTTACGTCCACGCGTCGACTGGTGTAGGGACTCCCAGTCAACACACGAGCAGGATTACCAACACTCACCACAATCTCCTACATAATTAATACGTTAGTAGGAAGAGGGGGTATTTGCATAGTTCATGGAGAAATGATGGAAACCTATAATTTATAGGACTGTAGACAAATATGTGATTGGATACCTTTCACCTAAAAGGCACTTACACATTGGGGAGTTAAATACAAATACTATAACCATAATATATTTTATATCCATTATATCTCAATACTCGTTGCATTTTACTGCTATCATTTGTCCTTGAACATTGCAAATATTTACTGGAGATAATGATCAGGACATTGCCATATCAGTTTTGAAATGTGTTACAACGTTATTTGATGAAATTTTAAGGGATTGGCAAAGATAAATACTGAACAGTAATTATCAGTTTATCGGAAATCAAAAAAAGTTGATCATAAGTTTTCATTTATATGTATATATTTTGTGCATTCACACATCGTAAGAATTTTAAAAATATATTTCAACTTCAGGAACCTTTGCGCTGCGTTGAGAATATAGAAAGACAAACTAAGACAAAAAAGAAAATAAAAAATCTACTTTTTATTTTATAAGGCAATTCAACAAAAATACATACTAGAAAATATATTATACAATTTAAAGTAATCCGTCGATGCAATTTCACATGCATTTATATCTTCAATTAAAGAATTACACGAAATAGATTACATTTTTTTAATTTCTTAAACAGTATACAATACAATTTGTGGGCCTCGTTAGCGCGTTTGCCTACCATGCAAGAGGTGTCGGGTTCGATTTCCGAAAGGGTTGACATGAAATATTAATTTGAAAAGGTGTTTTTACACCACAGTATTTCATTGAAACGTAAGACCTTAAAAAAAAGATATTAAACAAAATGATCAAGATACACTACGATTGGTATACTAATGCAGTGCCCTATGCACAATTAGCTGCGAAAAGGGAATAATGATGCCGTGCACAATAAAATGAAAAATAAGTTGTACGTGTGTAATTATTAAGTAAGATTTATTTCTACACATTCGCAAAAGTTGGGAGAGTATCAAGAAAAATAACAATTTTGTTATTTCGGCAGTATACAGGGTACAGATGACTGGAACTGAGCCCGCCATAGCAAATACGCTTTAAAAAAAGGTTAAGATCTAGAGAACTAACTTAGAGTAGAATAAATTATTGAAACCCAGTATTTTTTTTTTATTTCTGGTTGAATTTTATCGTAAAGATTATTTTTTTATGGCGTAAAATCATATTTTTAACCCTAGTTTCGGGGAAGTTCCAACGTATTTTAATCAATTATGTTTATGACAACCAGCAAATAATAAAAAAATAATAATATAATAAAAAAACTTAAGGTCCTGAATACTTGAAGGTCAAACTTCGGACAAATCGCAATAAAGTATAATAATTTAAGTATCTCCCAAACTATAAAACTTTAGGTAGGGAGAGTAAGATCCAATAATTAGCAAATGACCTCCTCTACATGCGAATTTGCTGTGGCGGGTTCAATTCTAGTCACTCTGTATATTATATTTCCAATACATGCGGGCCATAGGTGTGTGGTATGTAGTATTACTTGGAAGCTAAAGCAGTTTTAATATGTCCCGTTTTCTGAAAATTCTCAATTCCGCATTTATTCGAATTTTATTGAGGAGGTTAGTTATTATTTAATATTTTATAGAAAATTTTTAAATAGAACACAAGGCGGGTTTTTGTCACGAAATCAAAATGAAAAAAAGTAGGAGTTGCTCGTGATTTGAATTTGAACTTAGGTTTGAAATTTAGGACTTATACAAGTATTAGGGGTACTTTAAGAACTTTTTAAAAATAAACTATCGATTTTATATAATTTTGATATTGCGGATTCCGTGCAAAAATGCGAAAATCAGCTTTCACTAAATAATAAGATTTTTATTTTTTTCGAATTTTCAAGTTATTTATATAATAATGACAAAATAAGTCAATTCCTCGTTCATAACCCAAAGAAAACAACACATTTATTTATTTATTACATATACGGCCTAAGCCAATTACAACAGTTACATGAAGAAACATAAATGCAAGAAACTGAACAAAAAGAACATAAAACTATTTAGCAAAGACAAACAAAGGCAAAACAATAATTGTATACAATATATAAAAAAAACTAAATACCTAAAACTTTGAGCTAAACCATGCCAATCCAACTTCATCCCACACTGTTTAGTCACGAAGAGATCCACGAAAAGCCGGAAGATCTATCCCAAAAAATTCCAACACATACAAAAATAATACAATCACTAGATCCTCAACACAAAGACAACTTAAACAAATACAAACTAATACTGCTTTCGGACAAAGGAATTTTGAGTTATGCAATAAAAATCTATAACCTACTTCCACTGTCTACTAAAACAATTGGAAATGTAAAAATGTACAAAAAGGCTATAAAAAATAGAAAGAGGACCCGGGTAGAAGTAAAATGGATTGTCGCATTTGCCCAAACCAATATTGAATAAACTGCTTCACAAATGTATAGTGTATGTTATGTTTTTGTTCTATTATTGTACGTTTTATCAAATAAATTATATGGTTGTACATAAATGAAATATACACGTATGTACGTAGTGTTTAAAAACGTCTGAAGAGTTTGTTAATTATCTCTGTATAAGTCTTCTTTGTTAATTCACACATGTAAAAATATTAAAAAAAAAGTTTATTGTCAAGTGTCCTCGGCACGTGTAACCCCAGTGAGGTCACATTATTTTAATAATTAATCTTTGTTTATTATGGAAAAAAAATAATAAATAAATATTATTTATTTACTAAGATATATAGAACAATAGTTATGAAGACGTTCAGTGTTATTTCTTATATATTTAATTATTTTTATTTGTTAATAGACTATCAAACCAAGCCCAATTTCTATTTCTTTTTTATGTATCGTATCATCATCACTACGATTTTTCAAAGATTCGCACTTTTTTAATACTCCGCGCGTGACGTAACACTTCTCTTCGGTGCGTTATCCTGATTGGAAGGTTGGCTTTTCGGAATCCGAAAATTTATCATAACACTATATCATCAGTTGATTTAGAAGAACTTGCGACGTCATTTAAAGAAGTTGATTTTTATTATTTTTTTCATACATTTTAGAGAAACTTTGCTGTACAATTCAATGCTTTATTTTTTACCGCTTTAAAAAAAAACATTTGTTGCATCCGTAGCACTGAACTTCCTGATTAAAACAATATTTTTTTCCACATCCGGAGAGTTTTAACGGTGGATTGCTTAATTATACTAAACTCAAATAAAAAGTCAAATAAAATCCTAAATTAATCCTAGAAAGTAAAGTGAAGATGCTTTGAATTATTAACTAATTTGTTATTATTTTTTTATGTTTTCCTCTTGTTTTCATTACATGAATAAAACAGACACAACTAATGTTGCAACTAACTCCAATACATAGCTTTTAACGTGAAGCTCTTTTTTTATTAAAATTATTTGAGTACCCATTTCAAGCGTAAATCATTTTTTTATATTTTATGGATAACTTATATAGCGCCATTTTCGTTAAATAATACCTCAAGGGCGCTTTACAGAGTGATTCTATAGATAAATTAATTTAATTGAAGCTTTTAAATTTGTAAAATCGGGCTGTGGTCCTGTGGCTAGGGTCTCGGACTCACGGACCAAAGGTCCGTGGTTCGAATCCCACTCTACCCCAACTCGATTCCCATTTTCTAATAGTGAGTTATTTACAACTCGTTGAAAACGGCCCTCAAAATGAAATATTTGGGTAAATCATAAAAACGCAAATATTTATTTTAATTTTAAAAAAAAATATTTTTTTTTACATATTTTGTTATCACAAGCTACTGTTTTTTTAATATTTTTTATTTATTTAACTTTTTGTAAATAATATTAAATGAACATTGGCGAGCTTATTACCAAATGGCAATTTATTCTAACCAACCAATAAAATAAAAGTTTTTTTTTTAAGTCAAGTTACAAAACATAACATATTTTATATTAAAAAAATCTAAAGATACGTATATAAAAATAATTGTATTTATGAAAAATTATCTTAAATCAAAACCATTGCTCAATGGAAAAAAAGGAAAAAAAGAGAAAACAGGAAAGAAGGAGAGATTAAGGAATGGAAAAGAGATGTTTCTTCAGACGTGATTTAAACAAAAATCTTTGATGGTGGATGGGAGATGATTCCACAGTCGAGCCGCATGGACACTATATAAGTTAGAGTAGAAAGAGGAATTGTGGATGAGAAGAGGTAAACCATGAACTGATAAGCGTTGAAATTTTTCGTGGATTCAAATGATTTATAGAACAAGTGGGTTTTAAGTTTTTTCCGAAACATCACTTCATTCTCACAGCCTAGCATATTAGATTCCAGTTTCTTCTGACCAGCCATCGACCACGATCGATTCCACTACCCTCGCACCATAACCTGGACATCCTACTTTGCTTACTTTGCCTACTTTAGTCCAACTATGTATGCAATGCTGACAACCTTGGTTTTCAAGCCGTATGCACCAGTCGACCAGTCCATTTCTTGTCTCCCAAGGTGAACCTGACACCGGTGTTCCACGGCTGTTTGAGTGACATAAAGTTAAGATAAAATCTGCAGTGTTTTATGCTATTTGCAATGTACATGTCCGTTATTCTAGCATTGTAATGAATATCTAAATGTCTAAACCCTAACTCTCTGAATCGTAGCTGTAATGATTTTTTATGGCTACAGGTTTGAGTTGCAAAGGCCTTATCAAAGTTATTTATATTTAACAAGCATATATTTAAATTTTAAAATAAAGTAACCTACTCGGAGACAACCCTTTCCAAACCTTATGGTGCATAGGGCACTGCATTGGTACACTAATCGCAGAGTATCTTTATCGTTTTTATTACATGAAGTTAAGATAATTAGTTTAAGCTTCAGGTACCAGTCCAGGGACTGTAAAATATTCTAGTGTAACAACACCTTTTTAAATAAATATTTCATTTCAACCATGTCGGGAATCGAACCCGAGACCTCTTACATGGTATGCAAACGCGCTGACCACTACACTACGAGCCCGTTAGATTTATATCAGATATTTATTTATTTATTAATTTACACGCTCTACGGGCTTTTACATATACTACAAATTACATTCAAGTCCAGTAGTGAAATATAAGTATTCAAATTTAGTTAAAATTGAAGATAACAAAAGAAAAACTAAAAGATACAATAATAAGTAAAGATAAGGAAATGTACCAACATAGGTATATGGGTACATAGAAAAATATTTAATAAATTTACATATGAAAACATACACAAATACATACACATGCATATGCATACATACACACACACATATACATACATGCATGTACATAAATATACATACACATACACATACATGCACATACATACACATAAGTTCATACATTATTATAGAGATACATGAGAGAAAAAAAAAAACTAAATAAAGAACAATATTAAGAAATTTTATACAAATTAATTTATAACCTTTTGAATACTTAACCTATATTTATATAAATCTAGGAAAATATTTATATTTATATCTTATATATTTAGAGATGACATTGTTACATTACGATGTTCCCAAAGATTTCAATGTGTAATACTTTAAGTGTAATAATTCGCTCCCGCTAAAAAAAAGCCATAGACTATTGCTAAAAGCGTTCCAAATTTTTGATTTGGTGTTTAGTTTGAAAACAAACGTGTAACGGACGGTTTTGGTTTAAGCTTGCATTTCTCGACCTGAGTACCTACGGCCTTTTGTAATGCTGTAAAATGTAGGTTGCTTCTTAGTTGATAATTATAGAATAGTTTTTGTCCGTATGGGCGACACTATTGGCCGATAGCGTATTATTACTCTAAGGTAATAAATCATTTGATTACAATGAATAAGATTGTTTTCCTTAAGCTATTCCATAATCAGTACATCTGGACAGATGACATAAGAAATATTATTTGTAAATATAAAAAATAAAGATATTAAAATAAATATTTAGAGTTTGTCCAAATTTTTGTAGACACAAACTGGATTCAACTCCCCAGGGAGCTGTTCACATAAACATATTACAACAGAGATGAAGAACCTTTTAAAGAAAGTCATATAGAAGTCTAGGCATCTACAGGGCCTTAAGACATGTCTTTGGCTGGTTTATTTATTTATGTATTGTGGACAACTTATATAGCGCCATTTTCGTAATAAAATGCCACTTTACACACTGTGTAACATACACTATTCTGCCCATATTTAAACATCTGTATTCCTTAAATCCTTTCATCTGTTCATGTTTGTAAAGTTAAAGAGTTGAAACCTTTATTTATGCATAAATCATGCTAATTATATTATATTATTTTATTTATACCTAAATAAAGGTTTCAGCTCTTTAACTTCACAAACATCAACAGATGAAATGATTGAAGGAATATAGATGTTCAAATATGGGCAGAGTGGTGAATGTTACACAGTGTGTAAAGTGGCCACTTAAACCAGCCAAAGACATGTCATAAGGCCCTGTAGATGCCTAGACTTCTATATTACCTTCTCCAAAATGTTCTTTATCTTTGTTGTAAAATGATTCATGTTTTGAGTATGTTCATATGACAATGACAGGTCATAAGCCCTATAAATGCCTAGACCTTCATATACCTTCTCAAAAATGTTTTCCCTCTCTGTTGCAACAAATTTTAATTAAAATGTATTTTATTTATTTATTCTACACGATAGTTTAATAACTCATAAAAAGTAATCATTGTTAAATCCGTTTTTTTTTTACATATGTACAATAAAACAAACAGCCTAGCAATGTAGCAATACATGGTTATAGGTATCGATAGGTAAACGGTTTTTTATCGCACCTTTTTTATCATAGATTTAACATTTTATCTACATAGACTAAACATTACTATATAACACATAATGGTGAACTGTCACGAACAATTCTGTTAACATTTTTTCAGTATATATAACCATGCCATTCTTTTTTTTATCAACGTAATATAACATAGCAATGTGTTCAATTCAACATTCAATCAGAAACTTAATTAAAAGTAGATTTGTTTTGCTATTTTAAGTCATGATGCATAGGCTCATTTCGTGTGTTTTATTCAAATCCACACGACATGGTAAAACCAACGGTTCAAAGAACCTTTTACAAAAAATGATTTACAGAAATAATCACAGCAGTGATCAATAATTATCAAGTACATAATACGATATATAATAGAATAATTAAAACCAAACAATTTAGTAAACATAAAAGAAAACAAAAAAAAATAAAAAATAAAAATTACATCTTTAAATAAAAGATAACAATTAACACGAGAAAACATTATTTTCTAAATATAACTAT
This sequence comes from Micrasema longulum, assembly GCF_059751315.1. Taxonomy (NCBI): domain Eukaryota; kingdom Metazoa; phylum Arthropoda; class Insecta; order Trichoptera; family Brachycentridae; genus Micrasema; species Micrasema longulum. The sequence continues at coordinate 68,055 of NW_028278809.1, forward strand.
AAAAAGTAAAGTTGAGGATAATTTAAGTTAAAAATAAAAGTGCTTAGTAATTAACTAGGTAATCATAAAAAACTAAATTAATACAACATTAGTGTTTATAAATAAATATAGGGCCTTACTTTTAAATTGGGTATAAAGTTAAGCTTGAATAGTGGTAGAATAATGATGGCATAGCAAAAAGTATTACTTATAAACCTCGCATAGAGTTAAACTCGGTTTGAATCTGGGATAGCGACCGTGGAAACTTATGCCTCCACATTATGAGGTGTAACGCAAGAAAAAGCACGCGATCCGTCAAAAGTCATATTTTTCGGTGGTCAAAATGGATAGTTTATCATTATTTTTTTCAATTTTAAACTATTTTTAAGTCCTGCGACCTACTCAATGCGATTCAAGTGATTTTTAATAATTTGTTTTAATAATATCTGAAATGCTATAGGTTTGTACGTATTTTAATTAATTATGATAAAAAAGAAACACGAATAAACCAAAGAACTCGTTTTTACCTTCTCCTCTTCTTCCCAATTTTGATTTCTTTTTTTAACGGTTTTCTCCAGGTTCTCCATTATTTTTTATTATTTTTATTTATTTAACTTTTGTAAATAATGTTATTTATATATCGGCGGGCTTATTGCCAAATGGCAATTTCTTCCCACCAACCAATAAAATAAAAGTTTTTTTTTTATAATTCAAGTTACAGAACATATTTAATAGAAAAAAAAATATTAAAAAGCTAAAAGTATATAAAAATAGAAATAAACGTATTTGTTTATAAATTACCTTAAGTCAAAACTATTACTCATTGGGAAAAAGGAAAAAAGAGAAAAAAGGAAAGGAGGAGAGATTAGGGAAGAGAAAGGAGATGTTTTTTCAGACGTGATTTAAACAGAGATAATGTAGTAACATCTTTGATGGTGGGTGGGAGATGATTCCACAGTCGAGCCGCATGGACACTATATGAGTTAGAGAAGAAAGAGGAATTGTGGATGTTGAAGTGTGTTAATATTGACAGCTTCCCGGGAAGTTGAAAGTGATTACAAAAAATTGGACAAACTCAAAATATTATTTTATTTAATTGGAATGACAAGTAGATGAAAGTGAGCGATAAGACTCCTTTTTCTGTTCGCGTTCAATCGAGGAAATAAAGCTTCCAAAGCGGCACGCGATATTTGCGCAGTGTACAGTGAAGATGCTACGAGTTATTGACATTTTTTTGTAAAATAATGAAGGAGAATACAGTAAATTTTGTGTGACGTTCCTGATACTATTTTTAAATACAAAAAAGTCATTTCGTAACCCAACACTTGACTGAAATTCAAAGGTCGTTAGTGATTTACATCCGGAATGAATTGCATCTTTAAATGAAATATTATAAAATAAACTAAAAAAATTGCAAGGCTCTTGATGTTGAAGGCTTTGAGCATAGAGGAAACAACCAGATGATAGTTTGAAGGTAATATAGGTCTATTAGATTTTTAATCTATTCCAAACTATTTACAAAACACTAAGTTTTAAGTGTTGTTCCAAGATTGTTCAATGATCTCCCACAAACCATCATTAACATGAAAGATCTGCAAATGAAAAAAAAAGAACTGAAGAAATATCTTCTAGATACTTTATAGTGCCTGTTTATAAATTAATTTGTAAAATATAAATAAAATAAATGTAATATGTAAATGGATTTGTAGACGGTACCACCTGTTTCATGTACCAATAAGTAAAACATCGTATGTTAAAAATGCTTTCATTCGTAGGACTTTTTCAATGTACAATACAAAATTTAAAAATATAGATTACACAAACATCACTCTGTTAGATTTAAAATTTACACTAAAAATGTATTATGTAACTTAGTAGACATTATAATAATAAATATGTACATCTCCCCTCCCCTCTTTATCCTCTCTTCAAGCATTCTTGTCCTTATCCCGCCCAATTTACAGTAACTTAATGTTCTTAAAATAAATATAAAAAATCTTTGATTATTGAGTACATGAAAATAACATTTTTATATGTATAAATTGTATGTATTTATTTGATATGTAATATATTTTCTTTACTAACTTTGTATACTATGTGGAAATCTGTTATTAGTTCTGAGTTTATGCACTATATCTGTTTGTTTACTAAAAATATGTATGTAGAACTGTTGATTTCTCTAATAAAAAAAAAATAAAAAAATATATATATATAAACAAACCTGTCATAAAAAAATGTGTCCCACCGAAAAGTCTTTAGACTGAGTGGGTAACAAATTCTTGTATGTATTTTTTAATTATAAAATAAACGCTGCTCTGCAGAACTGAAACTCAAGTATTATTTTTTATTTTATTTTTTTTTATTATTTTTTCACGCCCATAAGGCTTTTACAAACATGAAAGTTATACAAAATATAAGTATATAAACAACATAAAAATTTAAAAAATACAATATAAAGCAACAAAAGATAGAACAGTGTTTCGAAGTAAAGTTGGTATAAAAAAAGAAGATGAGTATATAAACAACATTTTTTTTTTTAAAACACAATATAAAGAAATAAAAGATAGGAACAGTGTTAAGAAGTATAGTTGGTATAAAAATAAAAATAAAAAGATGAATGTATTAACATATATATTTTTTTGAATACAATATAAAGTAATAAAATATAGAACTGTGTTAAGAAGTTAAGTTGGTTTTAAAAAAAAAAAAAAAATCTAAAATTATAATAATATATATATATATATATATATATACATATATTTTTTTTTTAAATAAGCTTAAGAAATGCAGTCAAAGGTTTAAAGCAGCTAGATACATAATGTTTTAAAATACAATATGAACAGAATATTAATATGAACAGATTTGTTTCATTAAAAAAAAACTAAATATTAAACAACCTTGATTTTAAAAACTTTTTTTTTTCTACTGACCGATTTCAAAGCTATACAAGCTTCTTTTTTTATACACTAATGAGTTTTATCCGATTTTATTTTTACAGTGATACAAAATATTACATTATTGTAACATATGGAGCTAACAAGTCTAGTGTTTTTGTCATCAACGTTTAGGTATGCCCAAATGCTTGCAGACTGGCTGGATTTCCTCCCTAGGGAGTTATTCATATTTAAATGTATTTCAACAGAGAGGGAAAACATTTTTGAGAAGGGAGTATGGAAGTCTAGGCATTTACAGGGCTTATGACCTGTCATTGGCCTGCTGGCTCTCTGTTGAAATAAATTTAAATATGAACAACTCCCTAGGGAGGAAATCCAGCCAGTCTGCAAGCATTTGGACATACTCAAACATTGTTGAATTACTACCTGGTAAAAGAAGAAGTATAAAAATTGGGAAATTGGTTTTAGGCGTTGCCTAGTAGGTGATTTGGTTCAGCCGGATGAATCTCACCCACGTGATAAAGGTTTCAGATCTTTTACTTCACAAAAGTCAACAGATGGAAGAGTTGAGGAAATGTGGATGTTCAAACATGGTCAGAATGGTGAGTGTTACACAGTGTGTAAAGTGGCCACTTAAACTAGCCAATGACAGGTCATAAGCCCTGTAAATGCCTAGACTTCCATATTCCCTTCTCAAAAATGTTTTCTTTCTCTGTTGAAATAAATTTAAATCTTTCATATTAGTGAAAAAAAGTTAAGAGAGGATAGGATCCTTTATCTATAATTGCTGGGTATTTTTATTTTACCATCTTTGTATATTTAAATTTTAGTATTAATTTTTTCGTGTTATGTATGCATTGAAATATTTTTGTAATGTACATAAACGTATATAAAAAATAAATAAGTGAAAATAAATATCACACATATAAATAAATAGAAATACAATATAAATTTAGATCCTGTACACACTTTGTTGGTAAACTAACAAATATGAATTAGATTGATTTCGTTTTTAAATGTAATATGTATATTTATTCATAAAATATCAATATCAATTCGAAATTTGAATGCATTGTCTGAAATCCTTTGGACATGGCTGTCATTTAAAAATATTCAATCGATTATAGAAATTAAAAACACGTGTTAGCATTTTAAACAAAAACGTACTCACACAATACCTTGACCAAAACATTGCATTCTTAAATAAATCAATAAAAAATCTTTAAATATGTTTAGCTATTATTCATGTTTAAAACTATTGTAGTGCTCACAATAGAACTAGTTGATTGAACGAATTCAATGAGAATAAATCATTAAATACAAAAATGTTTTTATCGCATTTTCGTGCATTACTTTTAAGGATATTCATTTCGAATAACTTTGAAACGAATTATTACTATTATTATATTTTATTAGGGCGACCCCGTGGTGTAACGTATGAAAGTTCAGGGTTCCATTCCTAGCTAGACATAAATGATTAAATGTGATGATTTTATTTTAGTTTTTGTTTTATTATGTATTTTCAACACAGTATCTTTAAGGCCTTTTGGCCTTTTTAAAACCATCATTAAAACCAATATTTCAAGTCATCCCCGCTAGGAATTGAACCCAGGGCTGCGATTACAAACGCTATCTTTATCGATACATATTAAGACGGTATAAAGTAAAATGCATATTTTTGTACGAAAATGTGTATATTTGTATGAAAATGTTATGTATCTTCGTCGGAAACTCGTAATTAAACATGTCTAGAAAAAAAATGTAAACATATTCTGTTTTTGATACAGAAAACTTAATTATACTTTGCAGATAAAATTTAAGATAAATTAATATTAATTAACTTCTAACACTCAAGAATTTTTACATTTATAGTAATTTATTTCAATTTTAATTGGCTGTGAAATAGCTGCTTTTTATCACAGAAGCCTATTTAAAATACGTAAGAGAAATACTTAAGCATTGAACGCGGAGTAAAGTTTCGACGACACTTGTTGGTTGAATTTTATCATATGGCGTCTGAGATGAAGTAATGAAAACACTTATCGACTGGTCGGTAGAGCACAGTGAGGTAGATTCAGAGAGAAGAAAAGTTAAGGGTACAGCCTCGGTATGTATCGATGAAGATAGCATTTGTAATTATTGCGTCTCAGGTCCTGAGCGCGAATTACAATGGGAAGTTGTTATGTATCTTCGTCGATAACTCGTAATTAAACATGTTTAGAAAAAAATGTAAACATATTCTGTTTTTGATACAGAAAACATAATTATACTTTGCAGATACAATTAAAGATAAATGAATGTTAATTAACAGTGTAAATTTGTTTACCGTGGAGTATGCGTCCTCTTGGTACATATCGATGTACCTACCCAAAACTCGGGGAAATTTATCCTCAACTATACCTTCATGGTGAAGGCATGACGTCCTTAACTTCCGATTACAATCGCAGCGCTAAAGCGTGGAAGGCGGACGCATCAACAATTGAACTACATGGCGGACTTATTTCCATTCGATTCTCTTTTCTGGACTTTTACATGTTTTTTTTTCACAGCTCACCTCCTTTTATTGTACACAGTAATACAAAATTAAATATACCTACTTCATTGGTACACGTGACGTAAAACAAACAAATTACATTAAATATCATGCATTAAATAAACCAAATACAAACAAAAGGTATATGAAAGGGACAGTGAGGTTACTGACTGCAAAATAAATGTAAGCAACGAATGCCCCGAACAGGTAGATGAATTTGTGTATCTGGGAAGCATGTTCTCAAGAGATGGAAGAGTAGAAAAAGATGTCGAAAGGAGAGTGAATGCGGGCAACAAAATGAACGGAGTACTAAGCATAGTAATTGCTAATAAAAATATGTCAATCGAATCTAAACTGGCAGTTCACAACGGAGTTTTAGTCCCAACACTTATGTATGGAAGTGAAATATGGAATTGGCAGAGAAAGGATGAAAGCCGAGTGAACGCGGTTGAAATGTGATCTCTTAAACGAATGTGTGGGAAATCAATGTAGGACTGGGTTACGAATAATGAAATCAGGCGAGAGTGTAAATCTGAGTCAAGTATAATTGATAAGATTAAGAAAGGGACTCTGAGATATTTTGGTCATGTAGAGCAAATAAACGACGAAAGAATGGTAAAACAAGTATATATGGCGAAAATGAACGGTACGTGAGACGAGGACGACCAAGGAAGACGTGGCATGATCAGATAAACCAAAATCTTAAGTCTGGTCTTGTTAAAAGGCAGAACCGAAGGGCATGTATAACGAGATGTATGAATGTGGAAGAAGCAAGGAATGTATGCCAGGATAGATGTGTGTGGCGGTCCATCTTCTCTGCCTACCCCTACGGGGATAAAGCGTAATGGTAGTGGTAAATATCTATGACGATAATTAACTCTTAAAAGGCTGTGGTAAAAGAATATTTGCGGGTGGTGTTATAAGTCCGGTCATGTCAAAAGCAGACAGAACCGAAGGGCATGTATGACAAGATGTATGAATGTGAAAGAAGCTAGGAATGTATACCAGGATAGACGTGTGTGGCGGTCCATTCTCTCTGCCTACCTCTACGGGGAAATGGCGTGATGGTAGTAGTAGTAGCAAACAAAAGAACAAAATAAAAATGGAAAATTAAAATAAACATAAGATAAAATACACTTGTACATGAGGACAGAACTAAATACGATAAACGCAAATTTCAAGTAATAAATTCGATTCTCATTTTTTTTTGATTTGCGTCGTGTTTGTAAATAAATAAAAACCAATTGGCTAATTTCAATAGTCTACAAACAAATTTAAAAAAGCACCAAACTTCCTCATTGATAAGCTGAGGTTAGCATATACACCGCAAGACAAATAAATTTACGAGTTCTCAAAAAAAACTAAAATTGACATATAATGAATTATTCTTGATATTTAATTGGTTTTTTTTATATTGTTTGACATATGTGATGACTACTCGTTATTTCAAGGTTAAAATAAAAAATCTTACTCATGAATTGTACTTAGAAATTGCCATTATTTATCAGGTATCAGATTACCTGATCAGGTAACCTGTGCGTGGGAATATGAAGATGGAAGAAGATAATCGTAATTCTAGATTGTTATACTTCCATTTTTATCCTTTCCATAAAGACACTACTGTGAATTGTTTTCATGACTATTTAAAATCTTTAGTAAGCTCAGCCTCATTTAACGTCTTTAAAATTAAATCGAGGGGAGACTACGCTTCCTTTAAAGTGGGAATACCCTCTACTGCAGTGGGTGAAGTTTTGAAACCTTCCCACTGGCCATGTCACTCGTACGTGAAGGAGTGGAAGAACAGGATGGTGACCCCGCGCCTACCTGGGGCGCGGGAAGAATGACTAGGTGGCGCCACTTCTGCTTCTCGCACCTTCAATTTAACATTTTTATATCAAAATACACGCGGCCTTAATTCTAAATGTATAGATTTCTACAATGAAGTGGTCGGGTGTGAATTTGATATAATATGTTTGACAGAGACATGGCTCAGTGCCAGCGTTTTAAGCTCGGAACTTTTTACTCCTGACTTTGTAGTGTTTCGGAGAGATCGTGTCACTTCTAGTAGTGCTCACAGGCAGGGTGGGGGGTGTTTGTTGGCCGTGAGACACAGAGAAGCGATGAATATTCAGCGGTTTTCTGAGTTGGAAACAACCAATGAAGACTTGTGGCTTAAGCTAACCTACAATGACACGATTATTTTTATCTGTGTGGTTTATTTTCCACCACAAAGTACTGTAGAATCTTTTAAATTATTTTTTGATAAATTGTTATGTAATTTACATTTACTTGTTGATAAGCGTGTCATTGTGTTGGGTGATTTTAATTTGTACTCTGCACGAGGGGGGGAGGTGGATACTGACCTTTCTTTCCTCTGCTCTGTGCTGAAACTCACTCAATACAATGGCATTCTTAACAATAAGGAACGAACGCTAGATTTAATTTTCTCAACAGTTCCGATATCCATTTTTCGAAGCGAGTCTCCTCTCACTAAGGAGGATGCTTATCATCCTGCATTGCTTTTTCAGTACAAAGTTAAATCTCTAAACACACGCACCGCCGTTCCCATAACGCATATAACATCGGAAAGGGGATGGGATTTTACTAAAGGTGATTTCCGCTCCCTTTATGACTCCTTTTTTAATGCTGATTGGGACGGCATAATAGATTTAACTGATGTTAATGAGGCTGTTCATTATTTTTATAACACTGTTTACAATTGTTTAGATATGTGCTTTCCGAGGAAACACCCGGCTGTGAGTAACAGGAGATATCCGAGGTGGTTCTCTCGTGATATTATCAGTGACATCAGAAAAAAACACGGATACCACAAAAAGTGGAAGTCTTCTGGTGATCCATACTACTACTCTCTTTTTAGTAATCTTCGAACCGAGGTAAAACAGAAAAGAAATGCAGCCTTTGACTTTTATATTTCCGATATCGAATCAAATATCTTGCGAAATCCCAGTGACTTTTGGAGATATATTGGCTCTAAGCGCCGGGATGGAGGGATCATGGACTCCATGACCTGGAAATGTCAAGACGTTCAAAATGTGGATATTGTGAATGCTTTTGCTAGTAATTTTAAATCTGTTTACTGTTCTACTCCGAATAAAGAGGTGCATCTAAATAAACAAAGTTCGTCTCAAGGCTCGCAAAATATTTCAATAGATTATTTCAGCGAAACTGATGTCTTCAAATCTATTAGTTCTTTAAAGAACACTTGTTCACTTGGTCCCGATTTTGTTCCAACCGCTGTGCTGAAGAGTTGTGTACACATTTTCAAAAAACCACTAACTGTTATTTTCAATCTGTCCTTAAAAACAGGTGTCTTTCCGGAGTTATGGAAGATCTCCAAAATTTCTCCAGTGTTTAAAAAAGGGAATAAAACATGTATCGAAAACTATAGGCCGGTGGCAATTTTATCTGCTCCTGCAAAGGCATTTGAATGGTTGATATATCATTTTGTCTATCCCCAATTAGAACCATTCATATCAAACGAACAACATGGATTTCGGCCTGGGCGTTCAACCAATACAAATTTGATGGTGTTTACGAATTTTGTCACTAAGTCACTCGACAAAGGTGCTCAAGTAGACTGTTCGTACAACGATTTTTCCAAAGCGTTTGATAAGGTAGATCACCAACTTTTGCTTCTGAAACTTCAGAGGATTGGCTTTAGCGACATTCTTCTGAAGCTATTCACAAATTATCTTACAGATCGTAAGCAATATGTGTCATATGGACTGTATCAATCTGAAACATTTAATACCTCTTCAGGGGTTCCTCAAGGATCTAATTTGGGACCATTGTTATTTTTAATCTTTATAAATGATATTGGTAAAGTCATAAAATTTTGTAATTTTCTCTTATTTGCTGACGACCTAAAAATTTTTTGTGAAATACTGACTTCTTCTGATTGTATTAAACTTCAGTGTGACATTCAAAATATAATTCAATGGAGCAAACAAAACAAATTGTTCTTCAATGTTTCCAAATGTTTTGTAATGGCATACACAAGAGCATCCAAAACAATATACTATCGTTATCTCATGGACGGAGTAAGACTTGAAAGGGTTTCAACGTCCAGAGATCTCGGGGTGTTGTTTGATGCTCAGTTATCTTTTAATCTTCATATAGTTAATCTATGTAATGACTCCCTTAAAATGCTTGGTTTTGTTCTTAGAAATGCCAAGATCTTTTCTAACACTCAGATTTTGAGGACATTGTATAATTCCTTGGTAAGAAGTCGTTTGGAGTTTAGTTCCATTATTTGGTCGCCACATGAGACTCGATACTCTTTGATGGTGGAGAGAGTGCAGAAAAAATTTCTGCGCTATCTGTACCTTAAAGAGTGTGGATATTATCCTTGGCTCTTCCCAACTGACTTTTTACTGGGAATGCTAGGCTATCAGTCATTATGGAGGAGGAGGGACGTTCATTTGGGTGTTCACTTTTTCCAGGTGATCGGTGGTCGCATACATAACTCAGAAATTCTGATGGATGTAGGTCTGTTCGTACCTGATAACTATCTTCGACAAAGACAGCATCGATTGTTTTACCTACCGCGATGCAGAACCAACCTGCCAATGGTTATGCCGGTTGGTAGGGCAATCTTGCTACTTAATCGCATCGCCTCGGATGTCGACATATTTCACGACAGTGGGCCTTCCCTTAGGAAAGCACTTTCTAACATTTAATTTTTCTTTTTACATTTTGTTATATTATTTTAATAACATAATTATCTACTGTAATTTGTGATTTATTATTGTATTTAGAATGAATTGGGTCTTTTTCTGTAATGTTCTAAATATCTGAATAAATAAATGAAATAAATAAAATTACCCGAACCTTAGAGACCCATAACGGTTCATTTATGGTCGAGTGTTTGTGATGGAATAATAAAAGACATGTTATTTTTTAACTCATATTTAAGAAGTAGGTTCTTATCGCTTTATTTTAAATTAAAGTATTTTACATTTAAACATATTTATAACATTTAAAAATATTTAGTACTTAGTGAATTCACCTTTATTTTTTATAACATGTAAAATTCTATTATTTAGAGAAGCGTAAAGCGAATCTAAAATTTCTGATGTTATTTCTTCTTCCCAAACTTGAATTAGGTTTTTTTTAATTCCTCAATGTTTTTTGATTTTTTTTTCCCGACTTTTTTTTTCATAATCGCCCATAAATTTTCTATCGGGTTCAAATCAGGGCTATTCCCGGGCCACGTCAACGATTTTAAGCCAATTTTCTCCTTGAATTCATTGATCTATAAAAAAACAATAAATTATTTATCATGTGGTCACAAAATGCATTTAAAAATATATATATTTGTACTCACAGTGCGGGCTCTATGGCACGGCGCAGAATCGTCCTGAAAAATTGGGTCCGCGGTATACTGCGTAATGTCCTCGATTGTTGGAATAATATGTTTTTTTAACACTTTTTTGTACTGAATGGCATTCATCGTACCCTGTACAAAATTTAGAGGTCCTAAACCGTATGCTGTCATGCACCCCCAAATCATCACGTAGGGTGAATGTTTAACGGTTCGAGTGACGCACGACGGATGATATATTTTCCCACGTTTTCGTCGAACTATCTTTCTGCCGTCTGGACCAAAAAGGTTGAATTTTGATTCATCAGAGAAAAAAAAATTTTGCCAATCCTCCAAGGTCCAATTCTGGTGCTCTTTCGCCCAATCCAGTCTAGCCTTCTTCATTTTGTCCGTGAGTAATGGTTTCTTTGCGGGACTCCGTGCTTGGAAACCATGCTCCAACAGCCGCCTGGACACTGTTTTTACTGAAAATGTTGATGTGCTGGTAGACTGCACCTCTGCGTGTATTTCAGGTGCCGTTAAAAATCGATCGCGCATAACAATTTTTTTTATTAAGCGATCATCTCGGGCAGATGTCACGCGCCCCCGTCCGCTTCCTTTTTTCCGTTCTATGGATCCAGTTTCTTGGATTTTTTTTAATAAAAACCTCACTGCACCTTCTGAATACCCAACTCGACGAGATATTTCACAATTAGATATGTTTTCTTGCGACAATGTGATTATTTTGGATTTTATCGCAATCGACATTTGCTTTGCACTTTCCATGATTGTTGTGTTATGTTCACTCAAACGCGGGTAAAACAAGACTGTTGAGACATTTTAAAATGTAAATATTGTAGAAAGGTGACACATAGTGTCCTTAATTTATTAAACAAAAGAAAGAGGTATCGATAAAGGATTTCTTAGAAAAAGGGTTCAGTAAAGTCAAGGGGCGCGGTAGCAGGTAAACTCGTAATTTTTTTTGTCTTGCGGTGTATATCTAAGAAAATATGAAGGTGGGTATCGTAAATATGGTTTAATATTTTTTTACAATGTTTCGAGTGCCTCCAAATGTTTGCAGGCAGGCTGGATTTCCTCCTTAGGGAGTTATTTAGATCCAAATTTGTTGCAACAGAGAGGGAAAACATTTTAGAGAAGGGAAAACGAAAGAAAATTATTTTCAGGCGTTGCCTAGTAGGTGATATGGTTCAGCCGGATGAATCTCGCCCACATGATAAATGTTTCAGCTCTTTTACTTCACAAAAGTCAACACATGGAAGAGTTGAGGAAATGTGGATGTTCAAACACGATTTGCACGTCGAAGGGATCCGGCAAGGCACAAGAAGAAGAAGAAACATAAGCAGAATGGTGAATGTTATATAGTGCGTAAAGTGTCCATTTGAACAGGCCAACGGCAGGTCATGAGTCATGAGCCCGGTAAATGCCTAGAATTCCATTTTCTCTTCTCGAAAATGTGTTTCCTGTCTGTTGCAACAAATTTATATAAAAATTTATATCTATCCCTAAGGAGAAAATCCAGCCAGTCTGCAAACATTAAGGCAAACATCGTTGAATTAACTACCTGGTAAAAGAAGAAGTATAAAAACTGGAAAATTGTTTTCAGGCGTTGCCTAGTAGGTGAATTGGTTCAGCCGGATGAACTTCACCCACATGATCAAGGTTTCTGCTCTTTTACTTCACAAAAGTCAACAGATGGAAGAGTTGAGGAAATGTGGGTGTTCAAACATGGGCAGAATGATGAATGTTACACAGTGTGTAAAGTGGCCACTTAAACCAGCCAATGACAGGTCATAAGCCCTGTAAATGCCTAGACGTCCATATTCCCATCTCAAAAATGTTTTCCTTTTCAGTTGCAACAAATTTAGATTTAAAAAAATATTTAGAAACTAAATAATCTGTAAACGTTCTCCTTCGGTTAACATTAACGTAGTCAGCGAAATTATCCGAATTGTCTCCATTTGCACTTTCACGATTTTCACGCTTGCCTGATGATGATTTGTGCTATTTTCTAAGTCATAGCATCAAACCTTGGATTTGCGTATTGCCCAGAGAAAAAATATTTTCTTAAAAACCGCTAACTTCGTTGGAAATTGGAAATGGCTCCGAAATTGAAATATTTCTTTTTTTTCCATCATCATCATCATTTCGTTTTCGCAACAAATGGTCATAGGGCACTGCATTGGTACAGAAATTGCGGCGTATCTTGATATTTTTTTGTTACATAAAGGGAAGCTGATCAGTCTTACGCTTCGGGTACCAGTATAGGGACTATGAAATATTCTAGTGTAAAAACACCTTTTTTTTTACTTAAAAAAAATACAGTATTCTCGAAACTACTGTCGGATCTTTATTTCGTAATTGCGAAATTACATGCGTTACTCTCGTTATTAAGAGATTATTTTCTTTTGTTTGCGAGAAAGAAAGTTTAAATTGGTGCATATTCCCTTCTCAAAAATGTTTTCCCTCTCTGTTGAAATGAATTTATTTGTGAATAACTACTTAGGATGGAATTCCAGCCAGTCTGCAAGCATTTGGACACACTCAAACATTGTTGAAACAACAAGCTTGTTTGCTTTTAAACCGGTCGGTGAAAAATAAATATTAGTGGTTAAAAACAAAGTTGTTTTATTTTTTATTTATTTTTTTAACATAACATTTATTCATCGAAATCAGTAGTACATAAATGGCTAACCTATGAAGAATTGGTCGATGGTAACTTAAAAATGAAACGCAGGGCGTATGTCGATTAAGGCTATAGTCTGGTAAAACGCACGCAAAATGAGGAAATCATACGATTTTGCCATTTTAAAACGAATGTTTATTTTAATCGCGCAACAAAAATATTTAAAAAACCATAAATTAGATAAAAACAATACTTTTTAAAGGTATTTCTATTACAAAGTATACTTAAAAGTTTTATGTAACTAAAATATAATTACTTTTAGACCGGCAGATTACGTCATTTCAAATTCAGACTAAATTAAGGTTTCTGGGATTTCAATAAAGACTAAGTATTGAACTAATAATCACTGTAATAATTTAAAGATAATAAATTGAACATTAAAGTGGCCGAAACAAACTATAATTTTTTTGTTTTTGAAAAGAAATACAAGCATTTTAAATCACATACATTTTTTGACATTTTCCTTTTTTTCTTCGTAAAATTATGCCTTCGGTAATACCAAAAATTGAAATACCTAAAAGTAATTGTATTTTAGTTATATAAAACTTTTAAGTATATTTTTTAATAGAAATACCTTTTAAAATTATTTTTTTATCTAATTTATGTTTTTTTGTTATTGCGCGATTAAAAAAAATCATTCCTTTTAAAATGGCAAAATCGTATGATTTCCTCATTTTGCGTGCGTTTTGCCAGACTACAGCCTTAACGTCTAATTCACGTTCTCATATCTCCGTAGACACCTCGATCGCTTAAATCAACCAACTCGTTCCGGAGATACGACTGAACTGAGCGCGCGCCGTGCCCATACAAGCCCAAATTTCGGATCGCAAAAAATTTCCTGTGGTCAATTAAATGGGCTATCTAGTTATTGTTTTAGATATTCTGTAATTACAGTTTTTGTACGCCTGGCCTTCGAAAGTACACAAATATTGGTAGCGGCAAAACTTTACACAACACCGAGAACAAACCATAAGATGTTTATTCGCATTTACATAAAAAAAAATTGTATTAATATTCGTCGACCCTGCGGGAATTTAACCCGGGAACTCAAGCACGATAGGCATACTCGCCAACGATTAATCTACGGGCGGACATATCTATACTCGATTTCATTTTTCAGTATTTTTACCTAAGAGCCGCCATCGAGTCGAAAAATCTCGTTCAAGGGTGAAATTCTAAACGCTCTCGCGGCCGTAAAAAACACTTTTATGTCGCGGATTTTGTATGTAAATACGCGAGATAAAAGTGTTTTCTACGGTTGCCAGAGCGGTTCAAAATAGCACCGCAGAAATAATCACTGACGGATCGGATTCTGATTTTGAATAATGCGTAGTATCAAACGGGATATTCAAAATTATTGTCTTTTAATACCTATCATTATGTCCAGATACTTTTTATGATCGTAATTAGGTATTATAATAATTATATTGTTTTCAATACATAATTGATTTCCACAAATACCGTTATTATTTATTAAAAAATACTTACGCACATCTCAAAATAATATCTAAAAATAAATTTAAACACTCACTAATTTGTTTAGTGTCATAGATATATTAATTAATTCTATACAAAACACACGAAAGGGTAAAACCTATATAACTGGGTATATTACATAACAAATTTTATTGACTAAAAGATCTTTAAAAAGTATTGTTTTTATTACTATCATGGACAACTTGTACAGCGCCATTTTTCAATATAATACCTCAAGCGCACTTTACAAAGGGATTATATAGAAAAATCAAATTAATTGAAACCTTTAAATTTGTAATTTAAGTAAAACAATTTATTTTGTTATCACATGCTACGTATTTATTCAAATGATTGAAAGAACAAGTGGGTTGTAAGTTTTTCCGAAATATTACTTTACTCACACAGCCTCGCATTTGCATGTTGGTGTAGTGAGTGTCCCGACGAAGATACGGGTACGTCCCGAAACCGGTAGACTAGAAAAAGTCGGCAAGTGGATAGATACTAATATTAACTAACATTAGTTAAAATGTGTGACTACAATGTCAATGCTTGAAACATAAATAATATGGTACTTTTTTTTTTTTCAGGAAACATACATTAAAATTTAGTTATTTATTTATTTTATTATGATTATTTTTTTTGCATTTTACAACAGTTATACCTACATTAGTTAAAAATACAAAAAAAAATTTCATTTACACAAAAAAAAAACTCACAAAGGCGTGGCCTGTGTGTACATGATTTTATAGAACTCATAATTAGACTTAATTTTAATGGACCAATAAAGTTTCCATATTATATTATATGCTAAGGTTATTAACTAACTATTTTTATTTTTTCAAGTACAGTAATAAGGGAAAAAAATATAACTGAAAGCACTTTCAAAATAAAATCGATGTAAAAGAGTTATGTTAAAAGTATCTAGTTAGTTTGTAGAATTAAAATGATAAAATAACTAACTAAAAGTCATTCAAAAATGCATTAGTATATTACAATATTTGAGTGTGTCCAAATGCTTGTAGACAAAATACTGGATTCCTTTGTCTTTTGTCTCCAAACATTTGGACAAACTCAAATATTGTAATAAAACCAATTGGTCCAAGAAGAAGTTTGAAAACTGAAAAAATATTTTCAGGCGTTGCCTAGTATGTGAAATAATTCAATCAGATGAATCTCTTCACAACAATAAAGGTTTCAGCTCTTTAACTTCACTCAAATCAACAAATGAAAGAATTGAAGAAATATGGATGTTCAAACATAGGCAAAATGGTGAATGTTACACAGTGTGCAAAGTGGCCACTTAAACCAGCCAATGACAGGTCACAAGCTCTGTAAATGCCTAGACTTCCATATTCCCTTATTTAAGGTATTTTTCATCCCTGTTGTAATTTGTTAATTTAGCATTAGTATATAATATACCAAATATAAATTAAAAATATTATTATCATGATAAATTTTTGAACACGTGTAAAAACAACATTAAATTTTAATTAGTATGAATGTATTATTGTTTTTTCTTTATATATCCTATGTTTTTATTTTTCTTTTTCATGTACTCGTATTTAAAATTATACAAACTCCTATGAATAAACAACTAAAACAGTGTAAGTCACTCTCCAAGCACAAGAGTCTCTTTTTTTGGAGAGTTACAGTTAGAACATTTACTAGATGTGTAAAAGTAGATATGTTTAGAATTTCACAAAAACATGTACTTTTTATGAAATTTAATAAAAAAAAAAAAATTACTTATAGCTTTCAATTTTGTAATATGATACCTTAGAGTAATAATTATGCTGTGTTACTTTATTTTAACTTTATAATTACTCTAAATATAATACCATAATACGGAGCTTTGTAAAATTAATTTTATACAATATTTTTACGAGTTAAAATTTAATTTAAAATATTCATTTTGTCTTCAATAATGCTAAGGATTTATTTTTATGATTTATGTGGGAATGGTTGCTAAGTTTTTTATTGTAGTATTATGGTATCTTTATTTAGTAGTAACAGATTATTTTTTTCTAATTTGTTCACTCACATTGTTTATAAATCATATTTATTTTGATTGCAATATTATAATCATATTATAATGATATTATTTGAACTGCAGCTAAATAATGCATAGATTTATGATCAAATCATAGTTGATCCGAACGTGGTGCACGAACGCTTCCGAAGTTGCCCGAGGCTACATTGAAAACGAATCTCAATACGCAGCGTGCGATCGTCACAAGACTTCGCTCGGCGCTCCGTCGCTCAGCGCTCAGTTCGCGAGAGAGCTTGATACGGAATAGTTGTGCGGTCCGGCGTAGCAGCGCAATAAGGCAAAACAAACTCGATTTTTTAACATTTAGAAAGCAGTTTTTTTCGTTGTATTTGTCATCCTCACGCGTTAAACGAGAGAGAATATTCAAATCGCTGGACGAGACGACTGGCCGTAAAGACGCGCGCTGACGAAAAGGAAAAAGTGTATATTAAAAAAAAAATAAACATTCTTACATTTTGCCTTTTAGTGAAAAAATTGTGATGTCTATAATGTGATTTCACCATACGAAAGAAAACCGATTTGTTTCCGTGATTTTGGTAAAGGACCAAAAACAAAAGGAAACTGTTGTCCGAATCTTTTCTGTGGTTAGCAGTTTTAGCATCCTACTTTTAATTATACAAAAATAAAACTCGTGCAGTTGGTTTCGTGCTTCAGTGCAAATTATTTATTATCTATTTCTTCTGACAATTCTGGAGCTGAACCCGATAGTACCATGTCTACCGCTGTCATGCATCAGTCGGCCTTCTGCGATTTTGGCGAATTTCTCATGATGGTAAATACAATTCACTTAATACATATTAAATAAGTATTTATTATGGTTCGGGGAAGAAAAATCGTCGATAGAATTGTACAAAACTGTCGCAAATTCGAAAAGATGGCCAGAAGCCGGTAATATTGTTTTTGCGCACACGAGAGGTTTGCAGTCTGCTGTCACCAGTCGGATTTATACTATTTTAATAATGTTACAAAAATTACAATACAAAGCACATACGAATCTACAATCATTATTTAATTAAATGTTGATTTTAGTATTGTCACATTTTATTTTGCAATTGACAAATGCGTTTTAGCGTCATATCGCATGCTGTGAACTGTCATATTTGTTTTTAAATTTGTCACTTCAAAAATCCTAACAATCCTGTTTTCACTGTAAACTTAAAAAGTACCTACCTATTTGTAATATTAAAATGTTCAAAGGCCCGGTTGTTTCATCATTGTCTAAGTAAAAAATTGGAAGTGATGTAATAATTTTGAAAAAATATTCTTTTTTTTACATATTTTGTTTTATTGTTCCTTCTACTACTGTTCGAACAACCGACCCAGAATTGTTTTTTTTAAATGCCTTTCGCGTAATCAAACATTTCGAATTTACAACCGTTTTCACGTGCGATTCCTCCGAATTTGTGTAGGTGGCACCACTGCTTGCGAAAATACAATCATAACCTACAAACTACACTTGCCTGTTAAAAAAAAATATATTTCGATCCTTTTGTAGGCAGGTAGGAGGACCTTTTCTCTTGTTCATTTTATGGGTACGCATTTTTTGCTGGTATAGAAGGGTCGCATATTCGAGCACCTTTTTTTTTTCAGCGTCCATTGTGATTTCCTTTTAAATTAGGGATTCGTTCTTACGTTTTGCGTTATATGCGAGGGAGATGTGATTTGTATAAATTTAATATAGCATTATAAAAGACGGTTATGTTATTGTTGTTGGGTTATATTGAAAACGTGCAGGTACCTTTTTATAAAATCAGGTGTTCCTAAAAATTGAAAAAGCTACCTATTTATAAAGGCAATACTGCCCCGTTAAGATTATAGGTCGTATCTGCTAAATTGCAAATTTTACAGTACATACTGTTTTATGCTTTGTCAAGCTGAATTCTTTTTTTAAAAAATATTTCATACTATCATATTTTTGTTCCACACCTAATGGTGCATAGGGCACTGCGTTGGTACACCAATTGCAGCGCATCTTGTTCCTTTTTCTTTTCTTTCATGAAGGTAAGGTGATCAGTCTTACGCTTCAGTTACCCATCCGGGGACTATGAAATATTCTAGTGTGAAAACACCCCTTTAAATAAATATTTCATATCAACGATGTTGAGAATCGAACCCGAGACCTCCTGCATGGTAGGCAAACGCGCTGACCATTAAACCATGAGGTAGTTTATTTACTAAAGAATATCTCATATTTGAGAAGCAGAAATGACTTGTTGGTAAAGTATATATGTAAGGCTGTCGAATATCTATTGAAAAACATAACGCAAAATCGATATTTTTCAGATACGACTTTTAGGCTTTGCAGGACAGAATACATGATGTTGTATATTTTTTTAATCTAATATTGGCAACTGTTTTAATTTTTAAAATTATTTATTATCGGCTAATGCCATGTATTTATCAATAAATATAACTTAAATGCACTTAATTACTGATAAAAATATACACCTCGAATATGCACCTCCATTAATTTGTTTTAATTACCAGATTATTAAATCATTATGTAGTTACTGTTTTTCGTGATATTTACAATCTTTACAATTTTCTTTGCCGATATCAAAAAATAATTATTTTAAAAGGTTGATTCGAATTTATACATCGGGATAAATAAAAACTTAGGTTGTAGATATTAAAAAAAACGCTAAGCCCGTAAAAAATATGTTACCACCACGATTATTCATATTATTATTATTAAAAACGCCTTAATTATATGCACAAAAATATTACCATGGGTAGAAACTTAAAAATGATATTTATGTTGTAAAAAAATACGCTGTGCACCAAATATTTTGTGCAATTTATTGTTGATGCACGCCTTGATAAAGGAACGGCTTTGTTTCGAAACCAGTCGTTAACCACACTTATTTATAACTTATAACTTATTTATTTTTATTATGGATGGGTGTATTTATTAGTAATTTCATACAACTTTTCCGAAAGATGACACGAATAAAACGTGTTTTATTTGTAAGATAATAATATTTTGTTGGTATAATCAATTATTAATTATTTATTTATTTTGAAACGTACTACGACATAGGTAAACATATTATTTATATTACTCTATCAACGTTTATTTACGTTTTTCTACAAAAAACATTGTGAATAAATATTTTTTATCTGAGTAATTACTTAAGTATGATTCGCGTTTTTTATTACTTGTTTTGTAAATGCGTTTGTGGGCAAGTTGTCTACAAATATACTATAAATATACGTGCCTGTTATACGAGTTTAATCTCCTGACGAGATAAGATAAAAAATATTTTGTAATTACCTTTTTTAAGAATGATAAAATTTCAAAAATATTGCAATTTATAATTATTTGCATCGTTTTATAAATTGTCAGTGTTACTATACTGTTTTGTTTAAATCAACAAAAAAAATATCATCATCATCATATCATAGGGCATTGTATTTGTTAACCAAATTTACCGTATTTTGATCACCTGTTACATTAAGATAAGGTGATCAGTCCTACGCTTCAGGGACCATTCCAGTGACAGTGCAATATTGCAGTTTTAACCACCTTTAAAATAATCATCATTCCAATATATCAATAATTTAGTTATCGCTAAATATATAAATTATTATGCTGTCAAATAATTTAATTAATAAATATAGTTGCATTAGTAATTATAACAAAAGGATTAAAAACAATTTAATGTAGTTACTATTATTATAGTGGTCAGCGCGTTGGCCTTCCATTCATTACATTTCGTTAGATTTGTTTACGATAAAATATAAATTTAGTATTGTTCAATCCAATGCAAACGCAACAAAGATATAATAAATAATTACGTATTTTACAACAATACCAAAAAATATATAAACAAAAAATATATGTCAATTAAAACTTGTAATACAATAATAAACATCAACAAAATGACTCGCCTACAGCGATACTTATTTTCGGAATCTCTAAGTTCAGTCATATCACTCCACTACTTCGAAAATTACACTGGCTACGTTTTCCACAGAGGGTGGAATACAAACGGTTGGCTTATGTATAAATCACTGCACAACTCTGCTCCGGAATATCTAAGAAAGCTTTGCATTCCAGATGAATTAGCTGACAGGCGTCTTACGCTTAGATCAGCTACGTCTACGACGAGAGAAAAAGTTATTATACCTCTACGCAAACAGCGCACTAAATTCAGTGAACGCGCATATGCGGTCGCAGGCCCCGTGGCATGGAATTCTCTCCCAACAGAGGCGCGAGGCTGTGAGAGTGAAGTGATGTTTCGGAAGAAACTTTAAAACCCACTTGTTCTCTAAATCATTTGAATAAATTAGTAGCGTGTGATAACAAAATATATTGTTTTGATTAAATTACATATTTAAAAGCTTCTCTTACTATCTTATTTGTTATATTTAACATAATTTTAATTACTGTCTTCAGTGTAAACAATTTGTTTGGTGTGTGCATGGGTGTCCTACACTAATATACAAAGAAATTATCAAACAAATTGTTTTATCAATAAAATAAATTAATATTGAAAATAGTGCTTAAAAGGCACTTGAATTTAACCACCCTTTCGATACAATACACACTTTCATATAACAGGTGTTTCATATAAGAGCTTATTCAGGTATTTCTATTTCTCTTTTGTGGCAATTTTGAAAGAACAGGTCTCCGTTTTTAATTTCAATAATTATATCTTAACGTCATACGTAACACGTGAAATAAGGAAAGTAAAAGCGTTTTTATAACTTGTGTGTTGTGTTGTGTTGTCCCTTGTCCGTAAATACTTAAGTAATATTATGTTATTTCAAAGGCAGGTTTTGTATACTAGCTTCGCGTGCTGCTGACAGTTGTCTATTGATTTGTTTTTAGCACTGCGACAGGCCGAGAGGCCAAATTGCAGCTGTGAATTAAAGTTAAGAACCCCATGCATGAGAAAAATAACATTTCGTTGCTTAGATTCAAAAGGACCATTACTACAGGGCCTATGAACTGTCACTGGCTGTTTTTTTTTTACACAATAAATAAACACAAGTGATAAAACAGAGTATTCAAAAAATAAAGAAAAATTACATATCAATGAAATACATATTAATAGTAAACAAAATCCCACAAAGGCATGGCCTGTTCGTGGGTATACAAGAAAATGTTAATGAATTTTTGCTCCTATAATAAATAATGGACCGTTATATTTTTGTGTAACATAAGAAAGAAAAAATAAAATACTCTGTAAAAGATTATACGGTATTTTTTTTTTGTATAGTTATTAAAAAAGGAAATAAAAAATATTTTAAAAAAAACACAAAAACATTCCTTATTAAAGGGCAACAAAATATATTATAGAAAAAAAGAGTTCATATCTTTTGTTTGAATCCTGGATAGTGCATGTTTTTCAAATAAGGAAAATTTGGAATCAATTAAATATTATCAGTAAGAAAGAATAAATTTTTGGGCCTATAAAATATGCATGTCTCTGTGCGAGCCTCGTTTTACAATGTGGTATTTCTAACCCACGATTCCTTCTTTGACTTGATCTATTTGAATTACTTGTAAATAAATTTTGGGTTCTTAAATATATATTTTAAACATTGTAAACAATATATTTGTCTTAGGTTTGTTTGTTTAAGTGGCCACTCTACACACTGTGTAACATTCACTATTCTGGCTGTTTGAACATCCACATTTCTTCTATCCGTTGATTTTTGTTTATCTTAATAACTCCCTAGGGGGTGAAATCCAGTCCTTACCTACAAAATTGGACAGACTCAAAACATTGTTGATATAATTTTTGCTTGTACGCACGCACAATGATTTATATGAAAAAGTTTTGTTACGCATGCATAAGCGAATATTATTTAAGATTTGGATGGACTGAACATCATACTTACTTTTTATTGATCTGTAAAATTTTTGAATTAGCTTATTATATAATATAGCTAAATTTTACTTCATTTTTATATTTTGAACATTAAACGCCCGTAGGCTTTTAACAATTCAAATTTGCTAAAACTATGTTTAAAAATATACAATAGAAGTGATTCAAAAGTACTTAATTTACTTTTTACAAAGTGTAATTTAATATTTGAAAAAATGATACCGAAAATAAAGAAATTTAAAATAGGCACACATATTTATGAAAACAATTATATAAATGTTATTTTATTAATATAATAATTAAGTAGCGAAGGAGTGACTAATTTAAACATTGTTTTTACTGATAACGTATTATTTTTTCATCATCAACATCATTCTCTTTCCGCACCTAAGTATATTTTTAAACAGAAATACCTTAAAAATATATTGTTTTTATCTAATTTATGTTTTTTAATTTTTTTATTATTGCGTGACTTAAAAAAAACATTTGTTTTAAAATGGCAAAATCCTATGATTTCTTAATTTTGCGTTCGTTTTACCAGACTACAGCCTTACCAGATATATCCGGCTCAACGATAATAAGAAAATATTTAATTTTAGCATTGAAAATCGCCAAGTCAATGCCTTAAATATTAAATTTAAGCTTATTATCATCGTTCACGGTTGGTCTAAACGCCATAAGCTAACGACAAACCACATAATTGCTTGCGGGAAATGGCGGATTTCCTTCCGGTCTCTCTTTCCTACTTCCTAGTTGGGCGAAAGCAACAGCGATCTCCGAGGTCTGGTCTCCTGATACATTATGGTGTCCGGTACGATGATACGCGGTCCGCGAGGCACTCGACCGGACGAGATGTGTCTCGACGGCCACACTACCATAATAAGAGTCTCCAAGGATGTAACAATGAACCCGATCTTGCGCCGCATCGCGATCAACCACACTCCTCATAAATATTCACGCTAATATTATATTTTTCCTATCCGAGTGGACGAAGAATAAAGATATTTATTAAAATGCCTTTTATATATATAAACATAAACATAAATACATTTAAGTTAACAGTGTTGTATTACAAAATTATGAAATAATATAATAACAACAAATCTGTACATATTCGTATTACACAGTTGTTTTATACATTATTCTACATAATAACTTTGAGATTTTAATACTTGACATACTTAGGTAAAAAAAATAAAAAAATATATAATAATAAAAATAAAGATAACGCAGTATTTAAATTTATTTCAACAGAGAGGGAAAACATTTTTGAGAAGGGAATATGGAAGTCTAGGCATTTACAGGGCTTATGACCTGTCATTGGCTGGTTTAAGTGGCCACTTTACACACTGTGTAACATTCACCATTCTGCCCATATTTGAACATCTGGACATACGGTTTCGGTTTCGGCTGAAAATCTTGTTTCGATCGGTCGCTTATGCTTCCAGGTTCGATTCATGACGTGGAATATTGATTTAAGATCTCCTGTAACAAAAATGGTCGAGATACGCTTTTGGCGTACTAATGCAGTATCCTATGCACCACTGGGTTTGGAAAAGGAATTGACGATGATAAAATACTTTTTTTCAGCATCATAATTTCATTATCCGCACCCAGTAGGGCAAAATGCAATATTTTACGTCCACCGAATCGAACCTTAGGCATGAGCGGATGCGCTAACCGCTACACTACGAAGTGGATTTATCTTCACTTGATTCCCTATTTCAGAATTCTTATCTGAGAGCAGTATCGAGTCGAAAACACTCGTCCAAGATTTTTGTTCTATTTCACACACAGAACTGTATTATTTTATTATAATTTTTAAAAAAAAGAAAAAAAGAAATATTTGCGTTCTTATAATTTACCCAAATATTAAAATTTTGGTGGCCATTTTCAACGAGTTGTAAATAACTCACTTTTAGAAAATGGAAATCAAGTTGGGGTAGAGTGGGGTTCGAACCTCGGACCTCTGATCCGTGAGTCCGCAACACTA
This sequence comes from Micrasema longulum, assembly GCF_059751315.1. Classification (NCBI taxonomy): domain Eukaryota; kingdom Metazoa; phylum Arthropoda; class Insecta; order Trichoptera; family Brachycentridae; genus Micrasema; species Micrasema longulum. The sequence goes on from NW_028278809.1 coordinate 92,844, forward strand.
GCCACGGGACCACAACCCGATTCAAACGATTCAAATAATGTACTTACTAGTTATGTAAAAGAAATTAGATTTATCTTAATTGAATTTTGATTTGAAATCGACTGTAACATGAGCTTTTATAATGTCATATTTGTTACATATTTCAACTAAAATGGAGATCTTTTAGAATAGAATATGGTGATAAAATTTCCACGGCTTATAATCCGGGCGGGATCATAAAATCACAGCGGGATCCCGAGATTGGAAGCCCTGTGTACACGTAAAAAAATGTCCGGTAATTATTTTTTAAATAAAAAAATAATATGTTCGGATGAGAAAGGGAAATAATTGTTGATTTACTTCTAACTTATAAATAATTAATCGATTACATATGTTTTAATCCCAGATGTTGTTAAATGGCTGTCTGTACTCAGACATTATCGACTATTTTCATTTATTATAAATATAGAATTTAGCACGGAAGGAAGCCTTTTTATCACGCGTATTTCCGTTTCTCAATAATAATTAAGTATGAGTAATCTTCTGTATTCCTAATAATGAATCGTTCACAGAAAATTAGTTACTTCAGGCCACCGATTGCAATAAGGCGGTACAAAATTTATTGGCATTTGTCGATATACATACTTGCGTCGAATATTATGCCCAAAATTGATTATTTTTAGTATGAAATTCATAGTGAAAACTGGGCCCGTGTTTAAATGGAAAGTTTACAGATAAGTTTGATTTTGCTTTATTGACAATTGAAGAGGCCCAAGGCCGCGATTATAAACGCTCTCTTCATCGGTACATATTGAGACTGTATAAAGTAAAATCGATATTTATGTGCGAAAATGTGTATATTTGTATGAAACTTTAAGATATCTTCGTCGGTAACCTATAACTGAACACGTTTAGAAGAAAAAATGCATACATATTCTATTTTTCATACAGAAAACTGTTTAATAAGATAAATGTTAATTTCCCATTGGAATATAGGCCCTGGCATAACGAAATAACGAATTAACATAGTTAAAAAAAAGTAAATTCTCGCATATATTAAAATGTTATTGAAAATTGGAATTAATAGACAAACTTCGTCAAATCTCTTGTCGTCTCGCTGTAATACGGGTCCAGAGGCGCAAAAGTTATAGTGCTCACGAATAATTTATTCGTAAAAATCATTTCCTTTAGTCATCTTCAAGGTCAGCCATTAACCATTAACGAGATCCGCCTCCGTTTGCTGAACTTGTAAAGAAAAAAATCTTATTTCATATGAGTAATATGAAAAAACTTACCTTTTTATGAGAGGTTAAACTGAGTCACACATCTGCTAAGTCATACAAATTTTATTTATTTATTTATTTAATAAGGAAATCATACAGTCTTTATATAAATACAGGATACAAAAGAACAATTAAAAAAAGTAAGACTAATTACAGATTTCACACTAATTTATTATGAATGCAGGAGGAGAGGGAAAAAATAATAATTAAATTCTAAAAAAGTGAAAATATAAATATTAAATAAAAAGTACATAAAAGGGAGAAGACATTGTATAGCTCCAACTCTACTTTCCTCCCTCTCTATCTGCTTCCATGAACATTTGTATTTCTTAGTAAAAATTCACAACCAGCAATAATTAATTGCAGGTATTCATATGAATAAGTATAAATTAAGATTTGAAATTAAAAGTTTAAATTAAAATCAAAAGTAAAAGTTTAAATTAAAAGATAAAATTTAAAATCAATTTAAAAGTTAAAAGTCAAAAGTCAAGCAGGAGATAAATTTAAAGTGTCTGTAACAGATCTGATAAAAATATGGTATTTACAATGTAACATGTCGATGTCACTAAAACTGTCATTATAGGTAATCTGTATTCTTCAAAGAGTGCTATTTTTCATATAATTAGTCATTGAGTTAGGAATGTCGAAGAGTACAGATTGACGAGTTCTACGGACAGGGACTCGATATGAAATGCCTCTAACAATTTCTGGGCAATCAATTAGGAAAATCAAATTAATTTTAATCATGATACCTGGAATATAGGTAAAAATAAGGAAAATATCATTATGGTAATAATTTAACAAATCATTGCCCAATAGATTATAGGAATCGTTATGTCAATAAACAATTACCATACTTATTTATTGTGTATGCAGACAATTGGTAGAATTCCATATTTAATTTGGTAATGTATCCAAAATAAAACAAGTTAATTGGATTATAATTCTATTTTATTTTTAGATATACAGAGGGTATATTGTGACGCGTTCCGTCTTGTTAGGACATTTTCAAACAAACTAACTTAAACAATGGCGTAATCTGCCGGTCGAAAAGTGATTATATTTTATTAAAGTGATTATATTTTATTTATACAAAACTTTTAAGTATATTTTTTAATAGAAACCTTTAAAAATTATTGTTTTTATCTAATTTATGAGTTTTTTATATTTTTATCTAATTTATGTTTCAAAATGGCAAATCGTATGATTTCCTAATTTTTCGTGCGTTTTACCCGACTACAGCCTTAAGTATACCAATAAAAATATTTAATAGATAATAAGGACGTGTTTTTCTCTTTTTTTTTGCCTTTCGTTTATGATGAATGCGTTTTTTCTACAAATTAATGAATCATGTGATGTAATTTATTGCAGATTTTATCCTCAGTAAAAACCGCTACAGTCTCAATAAAACTATGTAAGGAGGAAAATTTTATCATAATTAAGAATGATTGATTCTGATAAACCTTTGTTCGTGTAATGTAAAACTACAGTTTTTTCGAATTAAGTGGGTAAGTAGAAGCCGGTTAACATTATGTTTATACCTACTTATACGTAATTATGTATTATCTTTAAAGTCAGTTTTGGTTACGTTTTATTTTTCAATATTTCCGGCGTTAGTAAAGAGTCGATTGGAATACTATGTATCGGTTGGGGCACCAAACTACTCGATTCACATCCGATCGATCTGAAACAATCAATAGAAAGGGTACAAAATTAAACAAGAGGGATCATTTGCATTATAATTTATTGCTTTGTTTCCTAAATACATTAAAGCGTGATAGAAAACTGTTTGATCTGGTCAATGTATTCAAAATCTTCAATAATATTTTAATCGGCACCTTGTTGTCGCAAAGGATAACTCTTAATGCTCCATTCAGAAACACGAGAAACTTTCAAATATTTTATTGTAATATGAGCCGGACAGTGTCTGGATTCAATACATCGAATGCAAAACCTCGGCAATGAATTTGCAGACCATATCGATATCGGGAATGTGTCACTTCCTAAGTAGAAAGAGATGATAATCGCAATATTTCTGGCATAATACCTTGTTTTATTATTTTTATTTATTATCATATTTATATACATAAAATTATACATTTATACAGTGTTGCATTGACTATCTAACTAGGGTTATTTACCCCGTTCTAAGCCAGTAAACAATATGTATTTAAGAAACAGTAATCAATACATAGAAAAATAAGGAAAGGTATTAGACATAGTAAAAAAAAATCATGGTAAAATACATAGTAAAATACATAGTTTAAAAAAACAATGTGAAAAAACATAGTAAAACATGTATTAAACACGTATTTAAAAACCCAGTAAAATACATAGTAAAAAGAGAATACATAGTAAGAAACATAGTAAAAGACATATTAAAAAACATATTTTAAAACCCAGTAAAAATATATATTTGAAAATGTACTAAAAACATATTAAATTACATAGTAAAAAGAAAACCCATAAAAAAACATTAAAAAATATGTGAAAAATTAAAAAACGTGTATATGCAGTAAAAGTTGAAAAATTCAATCAATAAAGAACTAAAAACAGATCATTACAATTCAAATTAGAACATGTGTTGGCCATCTCACAGCCACTATCAACCCTTCGGACTCTGCGACCAATTTTACTGAGAAAAGTAGTCAGCGTATATTGGTCCATCATACTCATTTAGTTGTTCATAGGAAATAGGGACTACTGACATTACAACAATAACCAATGCACCAAAAAATTATCAAAAATTCAATTTATTTGTACTAACGTATACAACATATACTATGTATGTGAGATTTATAAACTTAATATGTATCTTGTATTTTATTATTGTTTAACTATGTTATACAATTTGTACAAATTGGCTACGGCCGTTAGTAAATAAATAAATATGCAATCAATTAAAAAGCTATTCAAATTCGTAGTAAAATTATTATTTTAGCATATTTGTTGCAACTACATACGTAGATACTAACTATGCACGACACTCCGATTCCGCGTTTACATTCCTTAGCCAACAAATTAACTTGTTAAATAGACATTTTGAATACAACAATTATTCATTTTAAAACGTTCTTAAATGCATTGTTTAAAACTAATTAGGTACTAAAGTCGCAATTAAACTTTATTTTTGATGCAATTCTTTCTCTGTTTTTGATGTGTGTTATTACTATTATCTTATCTCTTTCTGAAATTATTTTTCAAATATATTTGTTTTTAACATTAATAGCATTTTTTTGGTTTAAATTCTTTACAAGTTATTTACAATTTGCTTTTTAATTCTTACATCTTTCTTATATCCATCTTTTTTATTGTCAAAGTTTCACTTTTTATTTTGCATTGCAGCATGCTTTTTTGTTTATTTTTAAAATTTTTACTTACTATGTTTGTACTAACGTGTTTATTTTTTTATAAATGCCCCTTGGGCGTATGGTAAAATTAAATAAATTTAGTAAGATTGAAATTTTTTTTTTAAAAATTAAAAAAACAAATTTAATATTTATGTGTAGGTGTACAAGATGCTATTATTGCTTCGGTTCGCGTATCTAATTTATATTATTATGTCATTTGTAATTAGGTACTTAGTACGTTTTTGGTTACAGTGTATAATTAATAATTGTATTGTATCAATTAAAACCAGTGTAATCACGCCACTAAAGTAATATGAGAATTACACATGTGTTGACCAATTATATAAAGTGGTATAAATAATTACTAATTACGAAATAATTAGACTTTCGCACTTGTAGTGAAATGTCATAAGAGACAGTAGAGCTGCCTTTTGTTACGCTAATTAAATTACTAAACGATATATTTATGTATTGATTCATAATTAAAAATAACCCGATTACAGTTCTGTGTATGAAATAGAACCAGCACCCTGGACGAGTGTTTTCGACTCGATGGCTGCTCTCGAGTAAAAGTCCAAATAATGAAATCTAGGGAAGATAAGTCCACCTCGTTGTGTCTCGTCGGCGCGTTCGACTACCATTCTTGAGGCGCTGGGTTTGATTTCTAGCGGAGTGGGTGTGAAATATTGATTTTAAAGGATTTTTAAATCGCAATATTTTATTACTCCTGGACTAGCACCTGAAGCGTAAGACTGATCACCTTACCTTCATTTAACGGATGATCGAACTACGCTGCATTTTTTGTACCAATTTCAAATTTATTTATTTATACATTACAAAATGAAATATCTTAATTCATACATAAAGAAATAGTTAAAATAATATGGTAAAATTAATAATTAATATGTTTAAAAAGTAAGAGAATCTTGTAACGTAAAACTCCCCCAGAGACGGGAAAAATGTCAATGTCCAAAGTAATATTGTTCAACATAAAGATAGCTCTTCCAACAGGCATAACCATTGGCAGGTTGGTCCTGTATATTGGAATGTGAAACAGTCTATGCTGACGCTGTCTAAGGTAATTATCCGGAACACAAATCTAATGCTCCGCATAATTTCAGGGTTGTTAATAATGCCGCGCAACAATCGAAAGGAGTGCCTAGGTTAATACACATTCCTTCTGGTCTTCAAACTGCCGTAACCGAGCATACCCCGGAGGAACTCGTGGGATAAAGCCATGGATAATATCCGCACTCCCTCATGTAGAAAAACCGAAGAAATTTCTTCTGAACCATAAGAGAGTACTCCAACTCACACGGTCCCCAAATCATCGAGCCACTCTCGAGTCTACTTCGCACCAACGAGTTATAAAGAATTCTCAGTACTCGTGTACTACCAAAAACCCTAGCAGTACGCAAGACGAATCCTAACATTTTTAACGAACTACTACAAACTGTTTCGATCTGATCATAAAATGTCAGGGAACTGACAAAAGTGATGCCTAGATCTTTAACCTTCGAAGTCCGCATAAGATTCTGGTCATTCGTTCTGTAGCGGAAAAAAGGCGTTTTGTAAGCCCTGGTGAAAGACAGAACTGGGAGTTTTGAGATATTGAACAGTAATTTATTTCGTCTGCAGTGTCCTGTGCACCTTTGGGTGCGGTAAGGGGGCTGATGATGATGTAATTTAGCTGAAAGAAGCCACATAATTTGAACTGTTCACTGTCACCATATACTATTATAGTCGGTTAGGAGTAGTGAGTAGGGAGTAGTGACGCCAAGATGTACGTATTTGTATAAAACATCGCATTTATCTTCGTACTCTGAATCATAAAATAAAGTGTTGATAATATTATTTTGTAGGTATGTTCTAGAATGTTTTTATCTTGTTTTCTTTTTTCTCCTATTTTTAACGCGAATAACTCATTGTTCGTATACTAAAGATAATTATTTGTTCAACTGCAAGCCGTTGAATTTATTGTATTGTTTGCTTCGTTCGTTTTTATTCCGAGCGTGTTGTACGCTGTACGAAATACCTGACGACTTCGCTCGCTTTGTTTACGGCAGGTACTCGATAACTCGACACGGCCCACTCGAATGTTTGCGTTCCGATTTAGAGCTGGCGAACGGAATATGTAAATGTGATTCGATTGTTAATAAACTCACCCGAATGCGAGATTATTACATTCCAATCTGAAGTTGATCGAGTAATTAAAGATGATTTTATTTGTAACTCCGAGTCGCCTTACCGACCGATTCCCCCGCCGCGCGCCGCCCTCCCCGGGCGGCGCCTTCCCCTGCTCGCTCCGGGTCCTGACCAATATGGCCGCCGGAGCTGAACGCCGCACTCTTAATTGTAAACCAGTCTGTTGGCTTTTTTATTGCGCTCGAAAAACCGCAGTCACGGCTTTGCGGTCCAGGGCTCACGAACGCTCCCTCCCCTCCCGCCGCTCGCGGACTACGGACATTCGGGAAAACATGACCCTTCGGTAACCCGAACGAAATGCGAGAAAGGGAGGAGAGAGATCGTGCGAAAATATCAAAACGATTCTTCGAAATCCCTCATTGTTTCTTTCCTCGTTTCCTTTGTTTCGCCTTCTCCGCTCTTTGGGAGAGTCAATATCGTCGTTGTATATCTTCAAAGGCCCTTTCCTCAACCTTTTGTTTTAGGTGTCTGTCATTAGCGCGTTCGCGGTGATCTAATCTATTAATCACCGAGATACACGAGGTCTGTTTCGAATAAAACGCGGATCGAAGTCACGATAGTTTATGACACTGATATCTTAATCGAATGGAAGCGTCAAATATCCCCGGACAGGCGCGTTCTGCGCGAACTCGTCGTAAAGGAGTTTTACTGGTCCGCGGGGTGCTCACCTATCCGAATGCACGCAGCCGGGAAACCTGATCCCCGAGTAATTGCGTTTCTCGGAAAGGTAACTCGTAGCGGGCACTCGGCTCACGCGTGTGACTGCCGCGGAGACCGGAGACCTGAGACCGACCCTGGAAGCGGCAGGAAGAACCGGTTCCCGTTTGGGCGCTCAGCCCTGGACCTGTATAGGCGTAACAGGTAGCGACTGCTCCGCGATAAAAATAAAGCAATTACCGACGGCCACGAATATTTATTATTCTCACAATGCACCCGCACTCGACCGACAATTGCCGTTTTTGTTGGCTGCTTTTACTGCATATCGAATATCGCACGGTCTCGCTAGAACTTGGCCGTTTTACGACAATTTCGTATTTTTATATCGTCAGTCGTCACAGCTCAAATATAAGGCAACTGCGCCTTCTTGCTGTGGTCACTCTTACGTTTCTCCTTTGTATTACCAATAATGGCGATGCTGGGCGTCTTAAATTACGGGAAGCCATTGTGGGGGTCATTCCGGGTTCAGTTTATTATGTTGGCATATTGTTCATCGTGGCTTTATTAGTTGACTTTGGTTAAAATCACATTCTCTCTTCTCTCTCCGTGTCCTCCGTTGTCGTCCCTCGCTTCACGGGCGATGACTTCAATTTTCCAGCAAATGGCGTGTGTTTCCGAATCCCCGGCGATCTTGACCGAATTGCCAAATCAAACATGCTCGTTTCCTGTCGCCGGATTAAAAATATTAATCGCCAATTCCCGCGCAGAAGCGAAAAATAAAAGTCATTCGGTAAAATAAATAAAGAAGCGTAACCGCGAACAATGGCGACGATCCGACACGCGTCAGACAATGCGGTGTCCTCCGAAGAAATCAAAAGTAATCTGGAGGCTAGCTAGATCTCGCTGTACGAGTATTTCTCGCAGGCCGACTGCGGAGTAAGAGGCGAGTACCTAACCCAGTACTATTATTCTTCGGTAAGCCGGTCAGGCTCCACCGACCGCATCACCGTCGATTTACTTTACGCCTCGAATATTGTCAGCTCTTCTACGGTCTGTAGCGTACTTTTACGAACTTTAGCCATTTCTTCTTCTTAATTTAACGAAATAATCGAAAACGAAACGGTTGATGAATACTCGATAAACGTTTAGACTACGAATACAAAATATTTACCACGTGTAATTATTGTATTGCGCGTTACACGCTCTCCATAACAACATTAGAACAACCATATAAAATCACCCCAATTTTTACGTGGAATTTTTCGTTCAGCGTTATTTATTCGTTTATTGTTATTTCCATTGATTGCTTTCTGTTAAACAATATGCAAACGAAAAGCCTAATAAAGCGAGAAATTAATTTGCGCAAGCCAAACGCAAGCAAACTACCGCGGAAGCATTATTGTATTTTTTCTTTATATCGTAGTATGTACGTTTTGACGTAATCGTAAATAAGCGCCACTCGTTTTGATATTTTACACAGACAAACAATAATAAGATACATATATGTTTTATTATCTCATGCACGATCATATGTTGATATTTGATCTAAACTTTAACCTGTTTTGAGTGTTCATGCTCATCCTTAACTCGGTGAACATATTAGCACGACCGGCACGTTTTATGATTTTATTATTTTTTATGTTCATTATTTGTATCCTGGTGGTTACTCAATCAGCCGATGAATGCACCAATCACGATTCTCCGATATTTTTTGTCGCGTCCGGGTCACTTTTCAACCGTTTAATTTATTTCAAGTTAATCGGAGATTAACTATTTGATGTTATCAGAACGAACGCGGGAATATGTATGGAGTTGCTCATAAAGCGTCAGATATCTCGAAACATTTTTTAAATTAGATTTTTAATGCAAACTTCATAAGAACCCATAAATTTGTAAACATATTGTTGACATTTCGTAGATTACGTAAATCGATCAATTAGACTAATAATACTTTCAAAACGTCTTAAGCCTATCTAAAAACCATTAGTTCTTCAACGAATGATATTTAAATTAACCTCATTTTGCAATAATTCAGTCTAATAAGCGATACCTGTAATTTTTAGGTTCATTTCTACAGAATGGCGCCGGCGATAAAGAAGGGCTTATTTCGAAAAACCACAGCCTAATGTCTCTTTGTTCTAATTACGAAATTCAAAATTCACCTTGTATTTTGTAATGGCCACAGTGCATGGGCGCTACTTTGAAACTTTATAATTGTTCCAAAAAGATGTTAGGAAAACTTTTGTAAAACGGGGTAAATTGTTCAAAACTAAATCTATTCATTCATTCATCATCACATTTGCGTAATTCAATATTAGAAGTAATTATATAAAGTTAGAATCTATTTGTGGTGAAAATATTAACATGGCTGGTTAAGTTAGTTACATTTTTTTGTGTCCGTCGTTGAAGGCAGTCATCCCCATGCCCGCATTACTCTAATGACATTTTAACACAGTTGATTGTTAAGTCTGCCAAACCAGTTATTTCTCTGAGCGATGGAAAAATACAGGACGGGATGTGAACGGGTGATCTTGAACGTTTAAACTGTACAATACTATTTTTTTGTTAAGTTAATTGACATTTAATAATGTACCGATAGAAGAATGACCCCACTCAGATATATATATTTATATATAAATATATATACCATTTGGGTGTCATGATACGTAAAGTGGACAACATTGGATTGACTTTTAACAATTCATATATTATTTCTAAAGATTAAGATCTATTTTCTTACTTTAAAAAAAAAAAAAAATCTTTAAACTATTATTTATGTTTATTATTTTATACGTATATTATTATGTCCGTACTCTTTTTATTTGATTATTAATTCAAACTAATGACGAATGAACTAATTAACTTTATACGCTTAAATTTTAATTCAGTGTTAAACTATAGCCGTCAGTAACATGCTTATTACTTACTACATACTGATCAAATTTATTAGGTACTTAAAAATATTACAATTTTGCGTAGAAAGCGGTCTCTGGATAGCCATTCAGGATCGGGACACAGATGTTGAAAGCAAACGCTTATTTTTAAGCAATAATTTTCCCCTTTTCAATATCCCTATACCCGCTTCGCTTGCTTTGAAGAGTTCAATACATAAGTAACCATAATATTATTATGTACGCGCGTCTGTATAATAAAATCTCGTCACAAATAAAATGTATTGGTACCCCGGGGCATCCCAACGAGACCCAACCGCATGCCGAGTAAAGAAGATTTCGAAAAAAGCAACAATTCGGGAAGATGGCGCAATTCGAAGCAGTACGCGAAGACTTGTTTTTTTTACTCGTTGTCCGCAATATATGGTCTCAGGATGTCTCGGTATGGTCGTTGCGCGCATGCGTGGTCTCGTAACACACCAGTTAGGCAGGTTTTGTCTTTGTTGACGCTGTCTCTGGTGTTGAGACAAGACTCGTTATTTTTTGCGTATTACTTGATTTTCGGATCGACAAGTCGCCATCTTTTTTCACGATAAAATTACCATAATTTGATAACGATTTTTTATCAACTCCTACGCGTTTTTTTCCGCACGAAACTTGTGCTATCACCATCTTAAATAAAATAATAATAACATGTGGATCGTATTAGTTTTCCACGTTTTTTTCTTTGTAAGGTAAATAGCGTGCTTCCTGGTAATACTTAAACTCGCTTCGTGTTTGTATAAAACGGCTCTGAGATTATAATTATTGCTCGAATTATATTGATCGAATATTGACGTCATAAGTAAAATAGCCGCATCATATAACAATATAATAAAATAATTTTATATAAGTATATATTATGCTGTTGCGCTTTTCAAGTCTAAAAAAAATACTAGAAAGCAAGCAATCGAATATCAATAACATCTTCTTTCTTCTTCTTATTCTTCAGCCTTATTCTCTCCACTGCTGGATAAAGATCACTTCTAAACGTCTCCATTCCTTCCTATCACCCGCCTTCGACATTCACGTTTTACCGGCTATAGAGGCAATGTCGTCGACCCATCTTTTCTGTGGCCTTCCAACACTTCTTTTGTTTGCCCACGGTCTCCACTTTATTATTCTGGGTGTCCACCTGCCATCATTTTGCCTCGCCAAGTGTCCTGCCCACTGTCATTTCAATTTCGCTGCTCGATCCATGATATCCACGACTCCGGTTCGGCGCCTTATTTCTTCATCTCTTACTCTGTATCTTAGACGTACACCGACAATCTGTCTTTCCATGGATCGTTGCGTGTATTTTAATTTCTGGCTACTTTTTTGTGTTACAGACATGGTTTCTAGTCCGTATGTTGTCACCGGCAATATGCACGATTCATATACTTGTCTTTTTAAGCATATAGGGACTTATTTATTTTCAAAAATATATTTTACTTTGCCGAAAGCAGCCCAACTTAGCCCAACTTAGCCCAATTCTTTTTGGTGACTCCGCTGTCTGGTTATCTGTACCAAGTTTTACTTTGTGTCCTAAATATATGTATTCATCAACCACTTCGATTTTAGTATTGTTAATGAAAATTTCTCGTCCTGTTGGACTCATAATCTTTGTTTTACAAATATATTTTTTTCCAAACTATAACATAAGTATTAGAAATAAGTCAATTCCTTAGATACGAACGGTTGGAACAAAACTGGAAATAAAAAAATATTGATGCAAAAAAATAATTTTACCAGTGTTATGACGTTTGTACTCAAAATAACATTTCGATTACTGGATATAATTCAATATTGGTTGTACTAAACAATGAATAATGTATGCTCTGAACATATTTTTATAATAATAATTTATCTACGATGGTTTATGTTTTTATGACGTTTGTCTCGACTTGTTTCAATAATTATTAATCAATAATACATATTTATATTGCATAATAACAGCTGTTTCCACTCGTAAATAACTTCGTGACTCCTATTTTTATTAATTGGTTCTATTCCTCGCCCGAGTCTCAGCAAACAACCATTCATTATTAAATTACATTGAATTTACTATATCTACTTGAACGGTATATTAACATTTCACGCATTCAATAAATACAAATAGCTCGGTGTTAAAGTGTACATGATAAATATATTTGTTGAGTATCTGTTATTGTTGTTCTTTTTACAATAAAATCAAAGTATTACACCAATGCATGAGTTGCCATGGAAATCTGATCCGAAAAGTCTATAAAAACACCCAAACAAATTTTTAATTAAGTAATATATGGAAGTCAGTAGCGGTCACACATCTCAACAGGAAAAAATGCGCAACGGTTTGTCATGTTCATAATACTAGACACTCCAATAAGGATCAGAGAGGAGTTAATACTTTTTTGGCTCAAAGGCAGCAATACTATATCGGCCCGAGGATATATAACCTTATCCCGGATTCATGGAAATGTGGTGGGATTGCCAGGCTGAGGAAGGTGTTGACTGCATTTTTAAATCTGTATTGGTCAAAGGGAGTCAGAGAAATTGTGGTCCGATGTAGAAAAATGTAAGTTGATTTCTTGTTTTACTAGTAATGACTTAGAATTTAGAGTTTTTGATATTATTTATTGTAAATTTATTATCTACTTTAAAGACTGAAAAAGCGCACATAATAAAACTGTAATTAGTTTTTAATATTATCATAAAATACATCATTTACTGCCTTAGAACGGGGAAGCTATCCCTAGTTAGGCTGTTAAGATGAACCACCAGCAAAAATAAAAAATACGTATGTTTACATTTACTACTTAATTAATTTGTTGTATTAATAATTCATCGTAAATTGCTGTAATAAATATGTAAAAAATAAATAAATTCATGATATTTTTTTTTTGTAAATTATCCTTCAAAAATGTAAATAAATCATTATATAATCAAATAATTCGCGATCCCGCGGTGTAACGGCTAAGACAAGACGTTTGCTCCAAAAACGAATGGATTCTGAGTTTGTTTCCCCGAGAGATCACAATAATAGAACGTTTGTTTTGTGCTGTGTAATTTACAACTAAGGGCATCTTGGCCTATATTGTTTAAAAAAATGGTCTTTAGATTTTAACGTTCTTTCGGATACTGATGACTTTTCGAACAGCAATATAGCGTCCAACATCTAGGCTGATTTAAGTTTTATTGTATTTCTACTGTACCGCAGTTTCCATTTGCGCTTTTTTACGGTACAAAACTTGGACAAGTTGGCAAGATTTGTCAAAATATGTAAACTGCTGTTTTATTCAATAATAATCATGTGTCTTCGTTTTCTTTTCTAATTATGTTGTAAGATGTTTTTCTTAACTCTTTCCAAATGCAGTTCGTTCCGCTATATCGATGTTTCAAAATGGAGTCGCATTTTCCGCCAGAACGAATTGACGATTTTGCTATTGAGTATATTTTATAACGTAAATAAAAAAAATATACTAAAAAAAATTAAAAATATAATAAAGAAAACAGAAATGGAACTATAAGTAAGAAGTAATCAACTGCGTTTGTTTTTACTGCCAAAACAAATAATTACACTAAAAAAATTAATAAAAACATTGAACACACTTTTTCATCATTTTATTAAATAATTATTTGATTTCCTTTAGTTTTCCGTTTGGTTTCATTCATAATCAAGTATCTCCGTTTTACTATAAATATTTTAACAAAATATCAATCAACACAAACATTGTATTCAACAAGTATTTTAACAGAGACACATAACCTTTTTTGGGAAGGTAATTTTGAAATTTAGGCAAGTATCGGGCCTATGACTTGTGTTTAGCTGGGTTAAGTGAGCATGCTTACTCCGCATGATTTTGTTAACTTTATTTTATAAATAAGTAAACGCCAATGAACAAAACATAATAAATGATTTATTGTTTGTATATCTAACAATGCTTATTTAAAAGGGTGTTTTTACACTAGAATACTTCATAGTCCCTGGACTGGTACCTGGCGTAAGTAAGTAAAACTGATTTATTTTCGTACTTACTAAAACGTTCACCGAACATCGGAAAGATTGTAGCCGTTTACCACTTTCGTTTTCAGTGGATTCGGGTTTCGTGCTTACTCCTGGCTGCGTTGATGTCGCCCGGGTCGCCGACCCGGAGTCTGATTTAATTTACGTTGGGTAGTGTAGGTATAATGTGTGTGTGTGTGTTATGTATTATCTCGCTCCTTTCTCGCGCATGCGCTTATGCACGGTCCCTCATATGATATAAAATTTCTGCATTATCAAATTTATTTATCTTAAAGATTTAATTACTGAAAATTGCATTTGGACTTAACAAAACCTACCAAACCGCTTAATTTGTGGAAATCAGTAGTATATACACATATTGTTGGTTGATTAAAAAAAAAACATATGATTGTGTCTATGTAAAATTGTGTATTTTGTGCATTAAATAATAAATAAATTAATAATTTCATTATAGAACAAAATTTTGATAAACATATATATTTTTAAGAAGTAAAAATTCACTAAATTACTTACCCGATTACTTGAAAAATGTGTATGCTTATTAAAAATATTTATTCTTTTAAATCTTTTTTTGGACCCTGGACGAGCGTTTTAGACTCAATGGCTACTCTCAGGTAATAATCCTGAAAAAAGAAGGTGAGTCGAGATAAGCCCGTCTACCGTTAGCGCTTTTGCCGACCGTTCACGGTTATTTTGATTCCTGGACTGGCACCCGAAGCGTAAGACTAGAGTTGGTGTAGCAACGTGCCCTATGTATCATTAGGCACCGAAAAGGAAATAATGATGATAAGGAATTCTTTGTTAATTAAAGCCTAAAATTTGTTTTTACAATGTGCGGACCTTAAGAGGCCACAAGACCTCAAGAACGGATCTGGGTAAGCGGAGGGGGCATTAAATATTGACTTTTTCTTGTTATCTATAAAATGGTCTCCATCTCGGTTGAAATATGGAAAGGCCTGTTTCGAAACGCCAATCTGGCGACGCAACACGCTTCCCACGCGTTACTATCGAGAAACGAACATACACTGTACGACAATCGTAATTACAATCACTCGTTACCAACGCAACGTAACACTCACTTATCGTGACGAATACCGTGAAATTTATTATAAAATATTTATTTATTTTCTATTTTTATTTATAATAACTCAAACAATAAACGAAACATAAGGCAGTGGTACAATAATTATTATACGATTTTTGAAGTTTGGATAATGTTCATCATCAACGGATCAACGTACAAATATATATATATATATTTTTTAATGAACAAGCTTAATTCAATGAGGAAGTTCAGTGGTTTATTAAAAATATTTTTTCAGGAGCATGTTTTTTTTTCATTTTCCTTTAAAATCATTGATGTTATCGTTCTTTGGGGTATTTTTTGAAATTAACGATTCAATTACGATTAATAGCATTTTTTAAATGATTAAAGTTGTTAACAGGAATATATTCGATTCTTGTTTTAAGTATTTAAATGGGGGCTCTCTACCGGTGGCCCGCGAATGACTTCTTCAAGAGAGAATTTCCAGCTTCAAAAGCATTACCAGTAGCACTAAAATCTGTATCAGACTTATTTGTAAATATGCTAAAGTCATCAAATTAATCGAGACATCTGAAACCACGCGCAAGTGAGCTAGTTAGTAATATTAAGAAAGACTCAAATATTTCGACCAAGTGATTTATTGAGGGTTGCCATATGAAATATATGACAGGCGCCTTGGCGCAGTTGGTAAGACAGCGAACTGTGAAAGTAGCGTCGCGGGATCGATTCCCGCCAGCTGCAAGAAAAAAAAATCCAAGAAATATATTCTTCAATTGGTCTGGGTGTGTTGTGGTATATTTTTCACAACTTCTTTATTTGTTCTATTTCCAACCGGCTGACTAGTCTCTAAAGAAAAGGCTTAGCGGGTAATTCCTTTTTTTTAAAAATATATTCGACTTAACATTTCTGAAATCTGAAAAATCCGACAAGCTCAGGTATTACCTTAATTGATTTATATATAAAATAAATTCCATTTTATCAATGCAAGAAACTCTTCGCACACACTTCTAATAGCTAAAATCTAATGAGTCTGGTGCAATTTCGGGCAAAAATGCGATTAGGATTTGTTTTATTCTGAAATTTAAGTTGCAGTATTTCTAGATTTATGTGTGCACCTTTTCTTTAACTGTCATGTAAAATGTATATTTTGTAATAAATCGTTTTTTATGTCCGTTCGATTTTGGCGCACCGCAATTTTTCTTACGATTAAAAGTACACTGTGACTTTGAAAATGTTGAGAACCGCTGATTTAAATTATGCGCTGTGTTTCCGTACTAAAAATGACCCGCGGGCGCTCGAGATGTGCCTCAGAAATGAATCATATTGTTTCGTCGAACGAAAAATAACATTATTAATTGCAGAATATAATATAATCAAACCGTATTGCTCCTTTGGGTCTGCTCACCGGACCGGACCGGACCGATTCACACAATGTTACTATCCAAAACGTTAATATACCTGCCGACAAATTTGCATCGTTTTTTATTCCACTTGGGGTCTTTTTTCATAGTTAATCCCTACCAATGAATAATATATACCATCCATAGTGATAATCCAATAATAATAATTTAAATTTTATTTTGGAAGCACTAACTTTGTGGTTATTCATTATGATAAAATAAATAAAAACAACCTTGTTTTTAACCACTTTTTTTTACCGACCGGTTTCAAAGTTATGCGAGCTTCTTTATCAAGGTATAATCAAATAATAAATTCTATCTTATTTCATTTTATCAGTATTACGCTGTGTATGTTAATAAATCTAAGCTAATAAATCAAAATTTTCCGTCCAACCCGCCAGACTTTAGAATGAGCTACTCATTCATATAAATAATGCACCTTCTCTAGCCACCTCCAAGAAACGCCCGAAACATTATTATATACCCCCAGAATCCTGAACTCCTTGAGTTTTTTCTGCTTTTTTTTCTCAAATGTATTTTTTATTTATCCCTTTTTCTTTCCTTGATTCCTCTTTCTCTCTCCTTCCAAACTCATTGTCTGATCCCACATTTTCCTCATCATTAAATACGTATAACATTATGTACTTCTCCCTGATTCAGAATATCTCCGTTCACCCTGATCTCACATTTAGTTATATTTTCATCCCTTTCAAATACCATCACTTTCGATTTATCAACATTCATAAGCAAATCGCTTTTCTTGCATACATCGTAGACTTTTGTTACAGCCTACAGCGCTTAATAAATTCCTGCATAATATGTTAGACTGTTAGAGTATGGTTTAACCTCTGCATGGTTAGCAAAGATAGATATATAGATTGAATACAATAACAACTGATAAATTGCTCGAATACACCGTCTAAATGTTAGAAGCATCATTATTAAATAATTTGAATCGTAATTTTCGTTTTCTTTGTGGGCTCGCTGTTTCTATGTATCTCTTTTGCGGTAATCTCGTTTCCTCAATTTGTCAGCGTCTCGGGTTACCCGTGTTCATCAATCGCGGTTACTCTATCGTGACGTGTGTGTTGTTCTAACCGAGGTATGAAGCAGCGGATCGGCGGATGGATGTATGGAACCGCGCGCGGCCATCGCGCACACTGGCGCTGACGGCGCGCGGAGGAAAAATAACAATTATGCAGCTGTGGGTAATACACCATACGCCACTTAATAATTACACCCAAGGTCGAAACCACAAAGAATACCCACCTACTGAGACATGAAGATTAAACTGATCTCTTGAATTACGTAAATAGCCTTCACAGTCTGTTATGTACGACTAACACACCATGATTCCTCTTTCACAATGCTTTTTTGCATAGAAATCTGAGAAAAAAAATATGTATTTTTCAGTAATTACCGACATTTTTCTCAAATTCATTTTAATAATAATAATTACAAATGTAACATAAATTATTAACAATGGCCACAATCCATTGTGGTATCTATTGAATTATCTACCCACTACTTACTGATTCCGTGTTATGCTCGTAACCTGCATGTACATTAGGGTAGGCCGATATTTTTTTTTCCGAATTTTAAAATGAAAGGTCTTAAAAGTTGCCCCTTGGATTACTTTGAATGCAAAAAATATTAAAAAAAATATTCCATACTACTTTTGGCCCTCAACTAAAGCTTGAAGTTTTCGAAAGAGTCATTTCGTATTTAAGTAAGAAAATCAGTCCAATTAAATTTTATAATGTGCATTAAACCTTATTCAATAAACATCTACCTACCAGCCAGCGGGCCACATGGCGACGATATCTACCTACTGTCTACAAAAGCTTCTCTTCGGACATCTATCTCCCTTTGTTAACCATGGAGTTGAAACAGTGTTTGATTTATTTAGTATTTTATTGCTTACTTCTTGGCATGAACACTTGACCAATTTACTACTATACTCTATTTTTTATAAATTTATTGATATTGTTTTAACTTTGCTGGAATTCCTCTCGTCCATGCGCTTTGTAGCTGCACGATGATTGGTTATCTAGCTTTCATATATCAACTTTTAAATACCTAAATTTTGTAAACGGGGTCTAGAATTCCAATCGTCTATGCGCTTAGTAGCCCCAAGGCGTGTTGTAATCGTACTCCTTTTTATTATTCATATTATTATTATTTTTTAATACACTAAATTTGTTTGTCAATTTTTAAAATGTGTAAATGGGAGCTAAATTTCTAACTGTCTATGCGCTCTGTAGCTGTAAGACGTCCTGTAATCTAGCTCCTATCTGTTATAATTTTTGATTGATCTTAATTGAAAACGAGGAACTAGAATCCCAACCGTCCATGCGCTCTGAGCTGCAAGACGTACTGGGATATTTATTAATTGTACAGCGCCCTTGAGGTGATTTTCACAAAAATGGCGCTTTATAAATTATCCAACAATAATAATAATCTAAGAGCGTGAGTTGCACTTTGTTTTGTAATAAATGGGTAGCATTGTTTTCGTCAATATTAGCCAGGCGCTCAATGAAATCAGTTCCGCGGAGTGTAAACTTTTTGCATTCCGGTAGTTTTAAAACGTGTTCGAATTTATAATGTGATTAAGTTATTATATCTTTACTAACAAAAAGATATTTTATCAATATAGATAATTAACAAAATATTTAGTTATTAACTTCAAACCTCGGTTAAGGGCCAAAACTAGTATGGAGTATTTTTTAAAATAATTTTCACCTTCAATGTGATCCAAAATACAACTTTTCAGACTAAAAAAATAAAAAAACTTCATACATCATCGGCCCACTCTTATGAACATGTATTTTTTGTACTTTATATCGGGCCTTACATAAAAGCCTATTATAAAGTTACGCCTTGGCATAGTGGTAGAATAAGAATGGTAATACCATCCTTATTGTAACACTGTAATAAGGATGACATTTCCATCCGTATTCTACCACTACGCCCAGGCGTAACTTTATACCAAGTTTATGAGTAAAGCCCTTGATCTTTTTGCTGTCTGCCCACTGCATCGGTGTTTCATTTGCAGCGTGTCTTGATCATTTTTGTTGCATAGAAGGTAAGGTGATCAGTCTTACGTATCAAGTGCCTGTTCAGAAAAAAATAAAATATTTCATGCCCATCCTGCCAGGAATCGAATCTAGGACCTCAGGTAGTAGGCGAACGCGCTAAGCGCTAGGCGAAGCGGACTTTACATCTTAACTCGATTTTTACCCGAAAGTAGCCTTTGAGTGGATAACATTGAAATACAGTACCTGGTCTTTAATAAAGTACATCGAACCTAAGAAAGAGACTGCCGACTTTGTAGAGCGTCGTCTCTGTCATTCATCCATGTTGCAGATACCGAACTCTTGGGAGCGTCGTCTCTGTCGCGAAGCCAAAGTTAGCCGATTTGGCCGGCAGTCTCTTTCTTACGCCCGATGTACATTATTTAATGCCGGGTACTGTACACACTTCTGCATATGGGTACTCATTTTGTCACTCTGTTATTTTTAATTTGTTGTTAAGCAAAACAATTAAATTATTTTGGTAGTCATTTTTAAGACTGACAGCTGTTGATATAACGCATTTTTCCAACTGTGTAATACAGATTGATAGCTTTTTGCAACAGTCATGCATTTTATTATATTAGAATATTTCATTATATTAATTATTTGCTGACCTCGCCGCGCCGCACAGTGTTTCGTTTCATACAAGCTAGAAACTAAAAATTCTGAATGTACTTTTAACTCACGTATGCGATTCATTTAATCCTAAAAAGAGGTTTTTTTTATTAAATATGTAATAATAATTCGTTTTATAAAAAATATGTCACATTTTGTTATTTAATAAACGAAATAAATTTTCTGAAAATTGATATCTGCATCCAATAATGTATTTAAGGATCATAAATAATTGAAATTATTACTTTAATTCTATTGACTGATAAATCGGTCAACCTATAAAATAAATCATTGAAAATTATATTAGATACTTAGGCATAAAATAAAGATTTCACCCGAGAGAACTAATCTGCCTTCACTTGTTTTGTCAGAATAACCATTTTACAGCTGATTTTATTATGTTAAACATGACAACTGAAAGGGTTTAAATAAACTTAAAAGTTTGGCATTCTAAGGAACACAGAAGTGAGGCAACGGACACAGCAACCCTTGGTATCTACTGTCATCCAAGGCGTTTTGGCTGGCAAGGCCATGTACTACGTATGCCTTCCAAAAGCCTTAACCATGCTTGCCTATGTTACAAGGCATCAGGTTCTTGGCGTCCTGGTCGTCCACTGTTGACAATTTGTGGGCAGTTTGCGTCAGAGTTGCGGTACGTGGACTTAACTTGGGAGGATGTACGGGAGGTCGATCGCTTGGCCGGAGGCAGATTATGGAATCCATATGCTCCACATAGGGAGCGGATATGGTATGATGATGATAAAACTTAAAGGTTTTTAAATAAAACATTTGTTATAAGTGATTTTCAAATAGATGTATTTTGAGAAATATAAAAAGAGCATGTAATGTAGATAAGCCAAAGGAATAAAATTCTTGTCGAAAAACTCTATTAATACTAATAAGGTTCATTTCACTGGATTTGGCGCCACAAATATAACAGGACATGGTTGACTTATTTTCAGCCAAAACGTTGCAAATTTTACCATCTACCATTGTTAAAAGCATTTTAAATTTTATGGACAATACTACACCTCCAATATTAACATTAAAATTTTCAAGTTTTTCAATTGCATCTTGAAGTTTTTCGATTTCAGACTTAGTAAGAATATCAGTTTCTTTGGCGAAAATAAATTTAAAAGGACGACAATAAGAGGTTGAGGAAGGGCTTAAATTTTGCCAAATTACTATATTAGGGTCATCATTAAGCCTTAGTTGTATTGGAACGAATGACATAATAAATAAAAATTCATCTATTGCATGCTCTGTGTAAAATTTCTGTTTATAATTACTATGTCCCGAGCTTCCATCTCCACCCCACTTGCATATAAGAGTCAGTACAGAACCTGAAGGAACTCTTTCTTTTAAGACTTCTGATTCTACATTTAGCAATCGTTCCACCGTATGATTTTAAATCACTTGTAGCTGGATTTTTGCACTAGTTTCCGTTGTTTTGACAAATTCCTTGCTCAGGCAACATGCTTTTTTTGTTTTTCTTAAACTATAAAATGCCGGATATATGTTGTGGTCGGTTTTTATGGCATTTTTACGCATAACTTTGTAGGAATGCGAAGATAATTTACAGTCAACGTATAAACTTAGCGCTTCCTCAATTGTCAATGCCCGCTGTTTGTTTACTTGTTGACGTTCCCTAAGTATTTTTGCTACTTCATTGGGAGTAGCTTTCAAAATTTTCTTTAGGAGATCGGCAACTGTGCGTTTTCCTGATGCTCGAATAGATACCTGCGTGGCAAACGAAAGTTCTTCAGATGTCTTCGTACTCACTAAATCACGCACTTTTGTCCTTTTGCACTGATCACTGCATGCCCCAAAATCCTTTGCGGGCCTTCCAGTAGACGTAGATGGTTCATTCATGTCTACTGAAGGACTTTGTCGAAAGTTTTCACATATCAAA
Source organism: Micrasema longulum (assembly GCF_059751315.1). Lineage (NCBI taxonomy): Eukaryota > Metazoa > Arthropoda > Insecta > Trichoptera > Brachycentridae > Micrasema > Micrasema longulum. Next base: position 115,279 of record NW_028278809.1, read on the forward strand.
ATATTTTCACTACCGTCGAGCCATTCAAATTTTTTTTAACAAATCTATCTAGTTTACAGCCAGATTCGGTCCATTTTCTGCTTATATTTAAACAAATAAGCTTAATTAGACTTTTAACAGTTTTTCACCACTTGCACCGAGTTCGCCGACTTCAAATTTACTAACAATATTATTTAACACTCCTTGAAGCCTTTCTTTCTTCGTCAAACTCTTCCACATCACGTACAATTCTTGCCTGGAAATCTCGTATCTGGTACCTGTAAAATAACAAAATAAGATAGATGCAACTTCGTGCGGTAAAATATCGAAACTGTAATGAATTAACAATAAATTGGTCTATTGAAAAATAAAAATAATATTTTGCTACTTTGATATACTCTCCGAGATAAATTCTCGAGAAGTTAGAAATTGATATTTTTTTAACTACTGAAAAATACATAAGTTAAATTATTGTTTTTTTAAATGCCTAAATGAAATACATTAAAATATTTAAAAAAAAACTATACAACATACCTTCCAAAATAGCTTCCATTTTTTTTTTAATCGAAATAAAAAACTTTAAACTTGATAAACAACCTTTACACGTCGGACGCCAAAATGCAAATAAATGTAATTAGGCTTTCAAAAACCAATTATCCGACTTTCATATTCTGGTATGAATCACCCTAAGCATTAATCACCCCAATTAGGCTTACAATCGTCACACTAACTATCTGGTAATGCCCCCATGACGTCATCGTTTAAGAATTCAAAAGTGACTTTTTATCTTGTAGCTTGTATGGGTCAAAACACTGTGCGCCGGTTTACGCGTCTCATAACACATTACCTAATTCACGTACATACGAATATTCCAGTTCGTGATTTAACTTAACTACGTGTTAAATGCATAATTCGCTGTCAAAATAATATGTGTTTATTTGTAATTTTTAGAATTTGGAACGTAGACCTTTATACCGGTATTGTCATGTCCGTCTTTTGTGAGAACGCTTCATTTTACAAGATATTGTAACTTGACGACGTTCCTTTCGGATCTCCATTGGCTTTATACTGCAACTGGCAATATCATTTTTCCGCTTCTTCTCGTATTTCTGTTTTCATTTCGGTAACCTCGGACTGATTTATTCAACTTAATTTATGAAATGGTTATGTTAAACCTTCAGTAAATGCCAAAGTGTTCACAGTTATGTTCGGCCCTTCATTGTTACGACTTACGACGCTGAAAACCTTAACCTACAAAACGATCCATTGATGGTATTCCTTTTAAATGAGAATCGTCTGTTGTGTTCGGATTTTCGTAATGTCTACCTTATTTATGTGTTTGTGGTAAGGCACAACTTTAGAGAGGTTCTCGCAAGGTTAACCGGACAAATTCACGTCGTTTTGTCATAAACCTGAAATTCTGTCGGGATTTGGAAATATGTATAACTCTCGTTTCTTGATATTGTTACCGCGTGGGTAGAAACTCCGCTCGCGTGCGTGTGTGCTAACTCCTAACCGCAACTTAGATTTATTGTTATTTAATTGTTTTCCTATACACATTATGTTAGCTGCCCCAGATTATTTATTCTTGCGAATGTAGGCAATTTGGTAGGCGCTTAGGCATTACTAAATGTAACAATGAAAGGGACGAGGTTGTCAATTTTTTTAAAGTTCGAGATTAGCATTTAACAAAAATTTACAAATCTGCTTTCCTTCCATACTTTTGCTTTTATTTGCTTTTTATATATCTTGATATTTTTATGTTTTTTCATTATGTATAATTAAATTTAGTACGTACTATTATTTGGCATATGATTTATTGCTCCTATTTATTATATTTCTTACTATAGTATTGAGAGAGTTTCTAGAAAACATATCTCAATTATCATTTCTTTTTCTGTTTATTTTAATGATACTCTTATTTTGTTATTTAATACTAATATATTTTACTATTATTTTGTTGATTTTAATGATACCATTATTTTGTACATTTGACTGTGTGTTATTCTTAATTTATATAATTTATATTTTTTTAATTATTTCTGATTATCTTTTTTGCATTGTATTCTTTTGAATTTTATTATTTATTACATTTACCTTTTTTCTAGATTGTTATTCTATGTCATTATAATTTAATCTAATTAATTTTACTATGTATTTTTATTGTTATTTATTGTGGCTTGAGACGGGCATAGCCTAAAAAGCCTTAATAAGTTCATTAATATTTAAACTAGTGTAATTTTGAATGAATAAATAAATAAATAAATGTCTGAGTATGTCCAAATGCTTGCAGACTGGCTGGATTTCCTCCCTAGGGAGTTATTCATATTTAAATTTATTTCAACAGAGAGGGAAAACATTTTTGAAAAGGGAATATGGAAGTCTAGGCATTTACAGGGCGTATGACCTGTCATTGGCTGGTTTAAGTGGCTTCTTTACACTTGTTTAAGTGGACTCCTAAACCAAAGCTCCGAGGTTCAAATCCCACTCTACCGCAACTCGATTTCTATTTTTCTAGCACAAGTTATTTACGACTTTTAGGAAATGATTTGAGTAATTAATAAGAACTCACTATTTCTCTTTTTCAAAAAACTGTTCACTTTTCTGAAGTAAAATAGCTGAAATTTTATTGATTTATGTGAGATTCATCCGGCTGAATTGTTTCATCACTAGGCAACGCCTGAAAACACTCGTCAGTTTTTTTTACTTCTTTTTAAGCGGTTAGTTTAATCAACACTGTTTCGAATGTATCCAAATGTTGGTAAGCCTGTCCGCAAACATTTGGACTTACTCAAAACGTTGTTAAGTCAAAAGTCCCTTATATGTTTGCTCTCCCTATAATATTAAATTTGCCTTATTAAATTTTATATTGCAGTCGCGATAACCCGAACGAGGCCATCACTTTAAGTTATTTCCTTGATGTATTTGAGTAAGTTGTTCACTGCTTGTCCGTCCAGTAAGAATACTCGTCGTCGGAAACGATAACACGAAGAGCGACAAAGCTTTAGGAAATAAACTAAAACACCAAATGCGGAAAGTGATAAGAAAAACGGTCGTGTTCAGTGTACGTGTATAGCAACATGCGCGCATATTTTACAACACACCCACATAAATGATAACACCGAATCAATCCGCTTCTATTGTTGGCAAGCGATAACAAATAATAAAAACATGGACGCAGCGTTGCCAACCTCCATCATGCGAAAATCGGTAGGTACAGAAAAATACATCGGTAGATTCGGTAGATTCATTGTCCTAGGGGCGGAGGTAGTGGCGGATGTAAAGTGGCAACATTATCGAGTATTCTTTTTTAATCAAAAACTTTGTTCCAAATACGGGAAAAATTCTAATGTACGAAGCCCATGTAAAAACTAAAATATGTTCTATGCAACTACTATGGGGAACAGGAAATCAAAATGCCATAAACAGACTACAAGGACAGCAAAATAAAATATTAAAGCTAATATTTGACCCACCCTTTCTAACAGCAACTAAAGAACTTTTTAAACAAACTAAGCAATTAAATTTAACTGAACTCTTTGAACTAGAATCCTTAAAATTTATTCATAAATTAGCCACTGATGTAATTGCAGACGAAGAACTGAAACTTGAAAAAAATTGTAGTAAACATGGACACAATACGAGCATATCAGAAAAATATCATATTCAACCTTCTAAAGCGAGACAAGGACAATCGAGACGTAAGCAACCAGAGACTGAAATTATACAATAAACTACCAGACACAACTAAACAAAAGACTCAGACAACCTTTACAAAAGATGTTAAAAATCAAACCAAATTGCGGCCCCCTTGGACTGATGGCTGACGCTTGCCTGACAATCAGAGAGTTCCGTATTCGATTTGCAGTGATATCACAATAATTTATATATTTTTTCACGTTTATCGTAATTTTAAGCTTAATGATGAAATAATAACTACTTATCGCTGAAATACGTGACTAAATTTGAACCGAAAATAGTTACAGGTTACAAAAACGTTTCATTATTGTTATGTGATCTGCTGATATTCCATTTAATAAAAACGAAAGTTTAAAATTAAGAAGAGAAATGACATAATTTTAATTCATCAACATAGAAAATAACCGGAAATCACTATTTACCAATAAACGTTTGTATTTTATGTACGATTAAAGCATAAATAGTAATTATAATAATAAACAGATGACAGAAAAAGTAGCTTTCTGAGCAAACAGAAAAAGTGAGTATATGGTTTATTATTTTATAAGTGGATTGCGTATATTGGGGACGAATAAACAGTAAAATAATATTATATTGAAGAAACGGAAATGTTTAAAAATCGGTAGAATTTCGATAAAATTCGGTAGAGTTGGCAACGCTACATGGAAGATTCCTGATTTAAACGTTCCTACACAACTCGTGTTTTTAATATTAAGTTCTTGCCATATTTTCACCGAAACGATCGAACATTCAATTCGTCGTGTTATCTCTCGAGATTCAATCAAATATGTAGGCGTTAGTTAGACTGTAGAGTCGAGTCCTTGAATCGCGGTCCCGCCAGACTAGCCGGAATCGCTTCAGCTGGAATATTCCTTTGTAGCATATCAAAGCGCAAATGGCTGTGCAGAAATTCAAATTGATCGCCATCTCTCTGACCTCTGGCACCGATAAGCGCGCATTGACGTCAGGGCCAGTGGAGTGTTCCTGATGCCGATAAGCGAGGTCGAGATCAGGCCCGGGTCATCTGGGATCTCGCTTTCCAAAAATACGGAGTCAAATGTCAAGAAAACTGTTACAACATTGTATTGTTTTCTTTCAAACTGATAATAGCGTACGACGCTTAGCTGAACACATATTCCGAGAGAAAAGCGCAAGTTATTTTAACATATTCAAATAGTGATTTAGATAAAGTTGAAAATAAAATTATTTATAAAACTTCTTGGTTTCGTTTCGATTTTATTTCATTTGACCCACGAGCGCTTTTTAAATCAAAATAGTAGTTTCTTAAATTCGGAAACTAAAGTGTTTTTTTTTTTTTTTTTAGAAGTTTATTTATTAACCTTTATCCGTGATTTTTTAATATCCAAACCTTGAAACAAATATTATGAAAGTTCAAAATATTGTAAAAATAATACCAGTCCTGAAGATGCCTTAGGCGAAAGCGCTCGTTGGTCAAATGAAATAAAAGTGAAACTAAACAAAGAAGTTTTATTTATAATGTTATCTTAGTCATTAACTATGGAGTTTTATCAAGAAATATCTACAAAAAAACATCAATATAATAAATTCAAATAGCTCTGTGTCCTCAGATCGGCTAGAAAGAAGACAGAAACATATATCATGCAATCTTTTCTTTGGAATGTCGTTCGTAAGTTCTGTTTTCAATTCGCTTTGGTGTAAATGTATACATTATGTGCTATGATATTTTAGCAACAATATATTCTCGTTCAGTTATCTGTCTCAATTATCATTAGTATAATATAATATTATGTATTTGAATTCAGGTCTTCAAAATTTGCTTCGACAAATTTATTTCCTGGCTCGGTATTCTATGTTATTATGTACGTGTAATGTGTATTTACTAGACGTGTGCGTCGATCAAAATCGGCGGAGGCGGTGTGAAGCCTTCCGATAGGACGAGAATTCCCCAGGAATGGAGGACATTGTAAGTCCCCGCAACTTACCCGGATCCGTTTTAGAGGTTTTGTGGCCTTTTTTTAGATTCGCACATTGCAAAAACAATTAAGATTCGCGTTGTTTAGAATTCACATTTACCACTTTCGACGCTGTCCTGCATTTCTTGAAAGGACTGAAGGACAGTGAAAGCTCTCCCTTCATATACCCGAAAGCCGTTTTAAAGACCGCCAGTCTTAGTATCGATTTCGCTTATACTAAAAAGAAAGGTTTTTTCCAATAAACTAGAGTTGGGTACTCTTAAAATTTTATTTTTTAAACCGCGTTTTTAATTTAACTCTACTTACTCTCACTGCCCTTTTTACTATGCGTTTTTTTTCCAATTATATGGATGATCTTTGTCGGATATTGTCATTCTTCCTGATGACCATGTTGCAAACCCGAATGGTAGCAAAATCTTCCCAGGAATGAAGGACCGCTCAAAGTACATGTCTTCTGCTCAAAAAGAATCATAGTTAAGCACTTTTAAAAACATTGGGCGGTGCACACGTCTAGTATTGACACACCCGTGTATTTGAATCGTCGACCCCGGTACGATTAGTGATCGCCCCGGGCTAACCTAGACCAGGCTAAGCGATGGAAAAACTAGTTTTTATATTATAACTAAATCACGTAGAAACAGGAAGCCGTCGCGAATTACGATCCACTTTTTTCTCAATAATAACTATGTAAGCTCGTATTATGTATTCGCTTGTGTCGCGTGTTTGTATTTATAATTGTATTTCACTGATGTAATATCGATTGCTGTGTCATGATTAATATTTTGCTAACGCTAAACATTAAATCGACTGCGATACGCTGAACGACTAAACTCTGAGCATTTTTTCATGGTCAGGGATGTTTTCTCGCTATCAGATTAGTCTCTCTCGTTTACTGTCTGCATCGTCAGACTCGGTCGTGATAACGAAACTGATGACAAGTTAGAAATACGGCGTGAGTTTCTCTTCTGTATTTAGTATTTACACCGTTAAACGTGGCCCTGATCATTCGGCCGAGTGACAAAGATCGGTGTGAAAAAATCCATCATCTCGCGGCCGAGGAGTGAATGACTGATATTTAGAAAGTAGTCGCGGAGGAAAGCGATCTGCTATTACTGCCGGTACGGCGTGGTACGCTCCCGCTATCTGCCTTCATCTGGTCTCCCCTCCCGTGCGAGTGGCTGCTGTCGAAGGTCGCACGTGCCGACTGCTGACGCCGACTGCTGACGCCGACTGCTGATCTGTGGCCTATGGATACGAATTCTGTTCATCCACTCTGACGATCCTCTAGTGTTGCTATATATCTATTTTAAAATAGGCGAATTTGTTTTGGAAATTCCACGTGACATTGAGAGTCGAATTTGTGTTAACAAAAGAATGTGTATGAATTTGCATCGCTAATTTGGGCGCGATAATAATAGTACTCGTGGTTACACACAACAATATTTACGATAGTTGCCGGTAAAAAAAAATTGCTGAAATCAACAGTACATAAAAATTGCCAAAAACGATTTTCCTCAAAGCAGCTTAAAGAATATTAAATACATTCATTACTTATATTAATTTTATGACGAATACTACTGACGGTCGTGATAAGATTCCAGTTACTTGGTTACGTCTTTCGAATCGCTTCGTAAATCTCACAACACATGAAATCCATGAAAACTAACACCCATCATAGCCTATGATTATTTGTTGAGAACAAAATCGTGACCAAACTCTTCACATGATGTGCCGTCGGCCATGTTCGTATAACTTGTTTTGGTGCTGTTTTGTATACTTTTAGGTTCACATTTTGCGCGGCGAAGCTCGACATTGAACCTCGGAAGTTCAAATGCAATGACTTTGAAACTTTATTGTATACTTTTCTTAAACATGTACCCCGATGAAACTGCCTTTTTTATATCATTTGTAAATTTTATTCATAATTTATTTTCTGACTGTAAAATGCCTAATATGTTATTATAATGTAGCGGTTATTACGACGCTTTGTACCAAAACTAATAAATTATTCGTTTTCCTCTGTGTAGCTGTCGCGTGTTCAATATTCCATTGTATATTTTGTGCAGTTCATGTGTGCGTGTGCGTTCTGCGGTCATACTCCGTGGCGTCCTACTTACCCGTTCTACCGAAGCCCTTTCTCGGCTCAGCTCGGAACATCACCAGAAGACCCTTCCATGAAGACTGATTCACTCGCACCCTATGGCAATTAGAAATGCCTCTTTCTGGATAATATACCCACTGCACACTTTGTTAATGGCAGCATTTGATAATATAATACATTGTATAATAGGTTCTTCAAATAGCTTAAAGATTAATATGGTATAAAAATTAACACCTCAACGGGTTTATTATTGTTCGTACGATAAGACTATTAAAACAATTGAATCGACGCGTGTAAAGTGGTTGTTGTTTTGCGTATTCAAAAGGTTTTTTTGTGATCTACCTTCATGAGCGCTGTCTGGAACGTATGGTCAGCAGTCACGGACGATCTTTTGTTAGCGAGTCTATTATATGTTACGAATGGCCGCCATTTTGTTCACGGTAGTCGTGACCACTTGTCTTCCTAAAGTGTGCCCAGCGGCTGGTGATATAACCGTGTGGGACTCGGATTAATCTTCGACTGTCAATGTCGAGGATTATTTTTCGTAGATGCTAATCTCGATCGACGGCCACTTATCCAGTCACGAACTGTTGCACTTGTTACTCTCTTCGGCGTATTGTTAATCGGTAGTTTGTGGCTGGCGTGCTTTCCGTGTTCCAATTTAACCTTGAAACCCTTGATTCATGACACCTGTTTAATCTGCGCTTGTATTAGAGGATTTGTCATTCGTTTCCTAATACTCCGCAAATCGAGCGGGCGAGCGTCAGCTTTAAGTTTTTGTGGTACACATATTTTATTGTTACCCGCTTGGCCGCATTGTTTTTTTTTTCTGTATGAAAACTCGAATTCCGTGTATCAGCATCATGTACGCGGTTCTGTTTTCTATTTTCATTTCCACGTAAGTATCGCTTTTGCGACTGGTTTACTACTGGAGCCTTTCGATTTCCTTCCGTTCTGCGTGGCTAACGACTATTTATTCAATTATCTCCAGTCGATCGGCGTTGTAAATACGAAGTGAAAATGGCCAGCCCACGAACGCCGCCTAATAATAATCTGGGTGCATTTAACCTACCTATATATACCTTTTAATATTTCACCGTTTTTGCTTGTATATGTAATTTTTAATACTATTAAAATGTTATTTGTGTTTTTTTCTTTTTATATACTTTTTTTGGCTTGTATACATAATTTCAATTTTTTTCAACGTTTTTGATAAAAAAATTAACCTGTATTGGGTGTGCGCATATTTTGTTAATTAAAAAAAATGATTTTATTTTGTACTAGTTCAGTATGTATATATACATCCATGTAATTTTTAAACTTTTTCAATTTTCTTTCCCAGATTGCATAATGTAAACATTATTTTGAATTTATTTCCATGCCTAGTATTCTGTTTATTCTGTTATTTTCAAGTATTTTTCATACCCTTTTTAATTTGTAGTATATCATAATTTTAATTTTTCTGCTTTTGTTAAATAATATTATAGTTTAAAATTTAAAAACGTCTCTAAAAAAATTATTATCTGTATGTCCCTAAATGAGTTTTTTTTTAAAAAACTCCTTGGGAATATTGTATATAATTATGTATAATATGTTTTCAATATAATAAAAAAAATAAAAATAAAATAAAAAAAACCCTCCCCCCCCCCTCTGGCTCTGGCTCTGGCTCTGGCTCCATCTAGTTACGAACGTTGTCGTCGGATTATTGCAATGGCTGTAGTGCATTTCTTCACACTATCGAAGCTGGTGCACGCTGTATAACTCGTTTACGTGAAAACTTTCCCTGTCAATATGTTTGCATTCGATCGGCTAGAGTAACTCTCCTTTCTCGGTTCGCGGAGTATGACCCAACAGCGACCAGCCGCAGCGGCCCGACCGCTCGTGCTCTGGGAGGAAGGTTCAAGCAACCGTCATCCACTTTTTGTATTTTTATACTATCTCGATCAGATTTCTCTCCATCTACGGTCGTTTCTGTGTGATGTAACTCTGAAAACGAGTTTGGATTTGTGTCTCCGAAGTACTCAAGTGTGGTAGTGGTATGGTGAGGTCACCTCTCAGGCGCCACACAATTTACGCGGTATTGTCTATGGGTAGCGAATTAACATTTATAGCCTATGTCGGTTATCCGCTGGAAGATTTAATGTACCGGTAAACTCATGGTACATAGGGAACTGCACTGGTATACAAATCGTAGCGTATCCTGATTGTTTTTGTTATATGAAATTAAGATGATCAGTCTTACGTTCTATGAAATATTCTAGTGTAAAATCATGTTTTTTCAAATAAATATTTTATGTCAACCATGCCGGGAATCGAAGACCTTTTTGCATGGCCAGAAAAATGCGCTGACCACTACACCACGAGGCCGACAAAATAGTAAACTATGTAAATATAAATACGGTAGATATTTTTTAGTTGTTACTAAATATTGTTACTTGCTTCTGTGTTTTTGATTAGTTAATTCATTAATTTATTAAAAAAAATAAAATTAAGTTACATTTGAGATATATTCATGATTACTATTTTGATATGAACCTCATTGTTTACGAAAGTGAGTATGAACATCAAAAATGTCTTCGTCGGTAACCTATAATTGAACATATTTTGAAGAAAAACTCAAATTCATATTCTGCTTTTCATACAGAAAACTTAATTTTACTTTGTAGATAACATTGAAGATATATGATAACTCTTTGTCGGGGCCCAGGGCCGCGATTATAAACGCTATCGTCATCGGTACATATAGAGACGGTATAAAATAACATCGATATTAATGTACGAAAACGTGTATATTTAAATTCAAAGTACCTTCGTCGGTAACCAGTAGCTGAACTAAACATTTTATATTTTTCATACAGGAAATTTTACTTTGCGGATAAAATTGAAGATAAATTTTAATTCCCCGTTGGAATACGGACCCTGAAATAGCGTTCAGCCAACAGTTTCCTTGTAGTATCGTGATGATGTTTCGACCATCTGTAGCGATCCCAGTTGACCTCAGCCGGGTGACCACGAGGAAACGCGCGGTTTGCGTCCGCTCGATTTTTCTTATGTTAATATCCCGGTCACCTATGGCCGGCCGCGTTTACAATCCGATCAATTCAGCGTTCCGGATGTTTGTCGGAGGCATTGGTTATGACCGGCAATGAACCGCGTATGGTAATCGGCCGGGCCGCCATGACCTTGCCAATGGCAGTTGTCAACTGAAGCCGCCAGCCTTTTTACATTTATTATTTATTATCAAATGACACACCGGCCCGCCTAATCAATAAAACATAATGGGCGGCAATCGCTCCACCTGTCTTCGGAAACATACCTACGACGCATTTTAATTTCGCGATGTTTACCAAGCAATCTTCCCTATATTTCCATGGGTTTCCGCGTTTTGTATCAAATAGTATAAATATTATCGCTACCCTGGCATCCGAGGGTGATGGTTGATACGGGCCCAGGAGCCGCAGCCGCAGTCATTAGCCACATGTTTGCAGTAACTGGTGAAAGAATACCGGATGCTGAATTACCTAAAATTCAATTTTTAATTCAATTTTATTTATTCATATATATGTGTATTACAAAATGGCATATCTTAAATCATACATATAGAAATAAAAAAAAAATCTGAACCCTCTCCACCATAAGAGAGTACTTCAACTCACACGGTCCCCAAATCATCGAGCCACTCTCGAGTCTACTTCGCACCAACGAGTTATAAAGAATTCTCAGTACTCGTGTACTACCAAAAACCCTGGCAGTACGCATGACGAATCCTAACATCTTCAACGAACCACTACAATAGGTACCCTTCGGTTATCGTCGTCGCTTTCGTCTTCTTGCTGACTACATATAATAATACCATGTAAAAATAATGCAATATTTGTTTATTGTTTACTTTTTGTGCCGTTGTATCATGTACACTTGTCAAACTTACTTCTTTGCTTAGTGTTTTTTTTTCTCTTTTTCTTGTTAGAAAAAAATATGTTTTTATGTTGGTAGATTTCCATTCGTCCATGCTTTTTATAGCTGCTAGACGTTTTGTATATTAGGTTTCATATTATTTCAATGAAATTTACTACAATTATTCCTTAATTTTCAACTTCAAATAGAACCCCAAGGACCAATGCGCTCTACAGCTGCAAGACGTGTTGGGATATTTCGGTAGTCAGATGGCAGAAGGGACCATCTGTATTTTTATCTATGTTTAAGTTTTCAAAAGTTTTAATTAATTTTAGTAATTACACGCAGAAAAAAATTATAAAATCAGCGTCATTTAAAATGGTAATTTATTATTGAAAAGCAACACTAAAGTATTTTAGTTTGCGTATTAAAGTCTTGAAATTGAGACGTATTTCAGCTTTCCTGAACATTTTTGAAAATTACAGATGGTCCCTTCTGCCATCTGACTACCGATTTATTGTACGCGCCCCTAAGGTGATTTCAAAAATGCACAAAAATGGTGCTCTAAAAAATTTCCAGAATAAATATGTAAATACACCGAAACGTGTCCATGCCCTTTACATTTAATTAGTTCAGTTAAAATATACAGCATTTATTAAAAATGTCTTCTTTTTCGGCCGCAGATTTACGTACTTTAGATAGTACAGTGGTGCCTCACACAACGAACTTAATTCGTTCCAGGAGCAAGTTCGTTATGCGAAAAGTTCGTTATGTGAAACGCGTTTTCCCATAACAATACATGTTAAAAAAAATAATTCGTTCTGTAGCATAAAATATGGTAAGATGACATAAAAAAAAGATAAATTTTTTGTTATTATTTTTATTTAGATACATCTAAAAACATAATGAAAAAAACACACATTTTTTAATTTTAAGAAATAATCGAATCTTGCACATCTTCATCCATTTTCCGCTTTTTGGCCGATGGTGCAGTGAAAAACCTGTCCAAAGTCGTTTGTTTCTCTCTTTTCTTCAACATCTGCCGGAAATAACGGACAAGAGTATCGGAGTACAGGTCGTTGATCCTGTTTGCTTCAGCGGAATCCGGATAGTGGGCATTGGTAAACTCCTGAACTGCTTTCCATTTGACCAGGATGTTCTTGATGTCAGCAGTTGGAATTGGTTGATTGTTTGATTGTTGCTCCTCGTTATCAGATGACGCTTCCCTTTGAGCATTGTCCTGTTGTTGGGCCAGAAGTGTTTGGAGCTCTTCAGTTGTCAGCTCTTCTTTGTGTTCCTCAATAAGCTCCTCTACATCCTCTTCAACGATTGCTGCGACACGTGCGTAAGTTAAGCGTACTGCTCAGTGACTAACGACTGCCTGCGCGGAAGGATGCAATAAATCGGCAGTGATCGTGTGAAGTGGGCGACTTCGTTGTATGAAGCGAAGTTCGTTGTGTGAAGCGAAGTTCGTTGTATGAATCGTGAAATGAACGAAAAGGAAGTTCGTTGTGTGCAGCGTTCGCTGTGCGAGGCGTTCGTTATGCGAGGCACCACTGTATGTAAAATTAATTTTAATGTGATTTCAGCCCGTATACATAGTGCAGGATGTGGGATGAGTTAAGTCGGTTCAAAGATATTCTTGCGGTATCTGGTTTAAAATGGCTAATATACCAGGCCCCTGACCATGGAGCTTTGCCGATATGGATTAGTTTTGCCATATTGGACACTAACAACCAACAAAACCTTTGGAGTGGTACAAGGTCTTCCATTTTCAGACAGTCATCGAGTCTATCGTGTTTTTTATGTTTGGTAATAACCGAGACCCAAGTAAAAAGTAGCCTGCAATTTCCTGACAATCTATTTCGATATTATTAATCATTTTCGGCAGCCTGCTCTCCACACGGCACACCGCACAACGCACACCGCTTCTCGGTGTGAAATCTCTTGGCGATGTCCACATTCAAATATTTGCTCTTCGAAAAATACCTAAGACAAGACTCGAAGAGACTTTGTAATATGGTGGTTACCATTGAATGTATGTGCATAAAGAAAAATACCAAATAATAAATTGTACCGAGAAAGGTGGTTAGATTTCGGCATCACATATTGTATTTATTTATTTAGAAAACATGTTTGACCTAATTTCATATACTTGATTTTCAAAGGAGTTTTTGGAAAATCGTATTTAGGAACAAGCATACAACAATAATTAATTTTCGACGTCAGAATAAAAATGACGATGTATTTAAAATTAACAACTTATTTGAAAAAGAAATATGTACAAGAAACGTATTTTTTAAATAAATTTCATATATTTTTTTTATGATACCTATACACATTACATATTCTCAGGATAAATTAAAGCAATATTATTTATTCGAAATACTTAATAAAAAAATAAGTTTAATTTATGCGTTCTTTTCTTATATTTCAAAATTGGTGGTTGTCTAAGGGCCAGGTGCATAAAAAAAGTTAGGTTAAATAATTGTTGCGTTTTTTGACAAAATGTGCAAATGAGTTGTTTTATTTTTTTCGTGTGACCTCTTTTTTCCATTTTGTCGTAAACGCAACAATTATTTAACTTTAAACTTTATTCGAGTTAACTTTTTTTATGTAACTCGCCCTAAATCCCCGTCTGAAAACTGTTGCGAGGATTTGGTGCCAAATTCCTTGACTTTACTGCCGCTATATGAATTTACATTTAAAAAAAATATTTTTTTTAGTACGTAGTTAAATTGAATATAACTCGGTTATATAGTCACCATATTATAAAGTGCATATACATAATATCGAAAGAGTTAAACATAATTTATTACGTTTCGTTAATTTTATATTAGGTATTCCAGTTGGACATATTTATTCAACATCATTCAATAAATATTTAAAAGTACAAACCTTAGAAAATACAAGAAAATTTAATGATTTGTTTTTTTTTTATATGAAATTCAATATTTGGCTGTTTCCAACTGTTAAAACTAATTAACTTGCGAGTGCCTGGCCGGTTACCCGATTTAATAAACTCTTCTATGTAAATATATCTACAACAAACTATAGTGCGCACTCGCCAATGAGGATGAATGAATACGCAAATGTTATAGATATATTGAATATAACACTTTTCAATTTTAAAAGGCGGTATATAAATTTATTATCTTTAAATTTAAATACCTAAATAATACAATGAATTAAATTATGTACCTTTTATTAATGTATATCTGTATTCATACTTATAATTTTTTTAACTTCATTTAATATATCTGATGGGAATAAATGCCCTTCTATTCTCTCCACTGCAATAAATATATGTGTACTCTATGTATACACATATATTTTTTACTAATATGTAAGATGGTTTTTCATGTATATTTTTTTCTCAGTCTTAATTAATTTTTATTTTTTGCTACTTTTGTGTACAATACACGTCTGTCTTTATATGTATATATGTATTTTTATTTTTATACTAATTAACAAACAATAAAATTGATTCCCCTAATCAATTGAAAGACTTCCATTCCGTGTGCCATCTATACCGACAAGACAAAGTTTTGAAACAATCTACAATACCAGAATATGCCACCGATATAACAATAGATTTACCGAGGCTGATATTTTTTGTGACAATGTGTGTAAATTTAGGTAAAAAATCATAGAAATATTGAGAGAAGCAGATATTTAACTATATTATTATATACATATTTTTTTATTTCTTTTCTTTTATATTTGTTATATTTAACATAATTTAAGTTATCGTATTAAGTGATTTTTTTGGAGCGTCCTACACTTAATATTCAAAGAAATCGTCAATATTTGTGTACATACTGTTTGTTTACCCAATAAAATAAAATACCTATGTTAAACATGTAAAAGCCTACAAGGCATTTAAATAAATATGTACATGTGTATATTTTTTTCAATATTTTCGTCACTCGTTCACAACTTGAGAAGGTGCGCCAGAAATGTATGAACAGCATTGCTAATATCCCACTCCGCAAATTTTGCATACCTACTTCTACCCGGTCTACGGTCTACCTACTATCTAATACTCCCGGTACAAGAGGTTTTCGCGTTACAAAATGTGTTTCTGGTGCAATTATCTTTGCCCACGCATGATGCCTTGAAAGTGATGCTATAGTAGGGTTGCCATATTTTCTTGGGTCTGATCGGGACGTTCTGGAATACGGATATGTTGTAACAAAAAGGGGTAATTTTATAACGAATTTTCAGAAATATAATAGAAATGTTTTTCTTAAATTTTATGTGGTGCTTCTTGCGGAAGAATGACGGCTGTCCATATTTTTTCTATGATTCCAAATTAACACATTACTGCAGTATTGATTATACGGTCCCTGGCAGCAGACGATATTTTTTTATCGGTCCTTTTCACTGGGCCAACATCAAAGATATAACTTTTTCCATTATGATTTTATGAGCAGGAATGGAACTAAAATACTCGCTCAATTTCAAAAATTTACAAAAAAAAAACATTTTCCTTTCACAGAACCTATCAACTTCCCCTATATCGAGGCAAGATCAGCTTCTATAAAGTTCTTAAGATATATTAATTGCTGAAACCATTTGCCACCTTATTTTCACATTCATTGTCCGTACGGCTGTGATTTTTGTTGATTAACAGCGTTGTACTGCGTAAGTTTAAATCGGGACATTATAGGTTTTATCGGGACGTAGGGACAGAGGGCTCAATAACGGTGACAGTCCCGATATATCGGGACGGATGGCAACCCTATGCTATAGTCGTCTTACGACGCGCTTAGACGATGCAGATTTCAACATGTAATTTTCTAAATTGGCGAAAATTGTCCAATGATTACACCGATAACTGATTTACAATCATTCAATTATTTTCATCGAGCACATAGCAAACCGAAAATTATTAAACTTTTTTATATTCTGTTTTTATAACCCACCTCTACTCGGATACGGTGCTCCAAACTCTTTCACTATTCGTCACTTTCTATCATTCGTATCTTCGACTTGACTCATTTAAAATTAAATAAAGCCTCGGTTTTCTGATCCAACGCTGATCAAACTGACATTATTGCAATGGACGCGTCAAAATCATTACCATCGTAAATTTGACTATTGATCCCATCGATTGTACGACTGTCGCCGTATTAAGGATACCCACAATCCGCCCACGGAAGACGATAATATCGAATAAACGAATTTTAACGCGCAGTTCCTATTGTTTTGTTTTCGTTCTGTCGGGACTTCGGTCCTTCGGTCGACTCGTGTCGTGAATGTGGCACCGGCGACTTCATATGGGTCGCCTCCGACGAAGTTGACCCACATGACTACGACCAAATGAGATAATGGTTGAGAAATGCGGATCATCTTTGATCCAATAACCGAGAATGATTCTTCGTACAATGTAACATCGAAAATTGGAACATCTCGATCGGACGCGCATTATCTAAAGATCGCTTCGTTACGTTGCCGAAGAATGGCGTTAACGTTCGCCTATTCGCGTTTTCGTTTGAGACGATTTCTGCGAGGGTAATAATAGACAAAATAATGTGTATACCTTCGGGCGTGCCGAATGATTTCGCTCTCAAACCTAAAAAGCGAACTGGAGCCACCGAGTCGTGTAGCTCCGCGGAGCCTGACATCGCGCATAGCAACAGCAACAGCGTTCAGGCAACAAGAGCGTTCCGGCATAGCTGGTTTCACTTTCACTGTTCTCTGTTGCGTAAACTCCTTCCTCTCCCTTCTCCGCTCCCGTCTCTGCCCCGCCGCGGAGCGTACCGGCTGATGTAGTCTGCAATCTGCACGGGTTGCTGGTTGTTGCCGGACTCGGCGTTAAATAATATGGCGATGATTCGGTTCCAGAGTACACGGTCGGGCGATCCCCTATTGACACCTTATTACCACCCGCCACACATTGAGGCCGCTGCGCTGTTTGATTTGCATTTGTGACATGACTGAATTAATTTTCTACTTTTTTAATGTTACTCAACAATTTAACTTTTGCCGCTCCATTTACAATGCTATTCTCGTCCAAATAACTATAAACACGCAGTGCACTCGATTGTCACACGCCATGTCTCAAGTGTGCGAAGCGAGTTGTAGATCGATTATATCACAACCGTAATAATCAATGCGCGTGCGTGTTGAATTCTTGTAGATGCATACGCTGTAATTAAAATTTGTGTAACAGTATCTGAAATATTTTAAACTTCCGCATTATGTTGTACGGGCATCCGTTTGGATAATTATTTCCCGATTACGTTAGGTTCGCCGGCAGAGAAAAGTATGTAAAACGAAAGGGAACGTTTTTTAGTTTCGTTGGCTCGTATGTATTAGTTAGAATGATAGAAGATACCCTTCTTTCGATAAGAATTCAACCACAATTAATTCTTATCGTGCGAAAAACCAAGCCTCATTTCCTCGAGACAACCGAAGTCGATAAGGCGATTGTCTATAAGAAACCGCAGTTTCTGATTAAATCGTATCAGCGCACTTTCATTCGGCAGTACCTACTTCAAGATTGAGTCATCGTTCGCTTTAGGTTATTCTGCGTATTAATTACCGCATTGTATTGTTATTTAGTCGGTGTAAATGGTGATACGCGATACTCGCATCTTTATTTCACCCCGTAACGAACGTGATATTAAGAGAATACGACGTTCGCCCCGAGCGGACGGAAGCGAGTACTATGCTCCGCTGAATCGAGCCACCTTCGCAAGTTGTTAGTACTGCAGATACATATTATATCAGTAGACGATACGCCGTCTCCGTCTTCGTACTCTGCACTCTGCACTCTATATTCTGCACGTGTTCCTCGGGCCGCAGTCTGCAGTCCGTATAGCTCGGCTGCCCCCGTGACATCCTGCGAGGAGTCACCACCCAGAACGACGTCGACCGGCACACACTAATTCCCTCATATTGTATTCGATCATTATTTTATCCATTCACCTTTCCTTCGTGCAAGCAATTTATTGAAACGCTTAATTTCCATTTCTAGCGAAACTCCCTCGAATATGTAGCATTTATTCTTCTGCAGGTATGGCATAATAATTTTAATTCTAACGCTGTTTTTTTATCATTGTAAATTGGTTGATAATTGCTAATTACATACGCTCGCCATACTTTCGCTAGAAAAATACTAACACGCTTTTAATGCAATTACTTCTCGGAGTAAGTAGGACGTGCCCCTCGCCGCGATGTCTAAAATTACCCTTTCTAGTCGCCATCTCTGTTATTATTCATAATTAATACGTATTATAATCGCCATTTTTCTCAGTATTGTGTGTTTATTGTTTCCATCGCAAACGTGACTTGATTTATCGGCCCGATCGAGCGTGAAAATTACAAGAAAGGTGAGTTTTTTTGTATCCAATAGCAATTTCTGATAAAGATAATGTACTCAATTATATCTAATTTTGTTTTTTAATGGTACTCAGACACTAATTTAGCCGATATCGATTGATAACCGTCGCTGAAGTTGTAGACACAATTTACAATCGTTTAATCGTTCTATCATTGATTCCTTACAAATTTGTTTTTGTGCGTGTAGCTAAATATAGGTACTGTGATTTTAGGTTTCCCATTCTGTAGATTTTTCTTTAGACTCGCGAGTGTAGTTGCATTTTCAGTTTTTTTTTGTTTGTTTATTCATTGTTAACTGATATAGTCGCAGAAGACTGGAGTTGGAGTCTCTATTCGTGCGTCGCGCACTTTGTAGGGCGTTATGGTAACCGATAACCGCGCATCGCTCTGCGAGCCATTCGGATTGTCAACAGTCAACTCGTTTATTAATTCTGATGGCGTCAACTCAATATCCAGTCGCTCGGTTACCGAACTGGAGAAGAAAACCACATTACTTTCTTATGTAATAAAACGTATACGACTCGAGGCATCGCTTTTAGTTGACGCAGTAAAACCCACAGATCCACAACCATTAAAAGTTTTCGAATTGATAATAAGCTTTTTTCTTTTAAATTACTTGTAATGGCTCGGAGGCGTGTTGATAGCGCCTACTTTGTTCCGAGAACCCTGTTTATGGGTCTTATTAAATCATCTTTATTATTTAACTTGAAGGCACAGCGCTCGCGGAAATGTGGGCGGGGCTAAAATCATACAAAACAGTCGGTTAATTTTACTTCGAATTTGTCGGGAAATTAAGCAAATTAAGTTTTCTGTATGCAAAATAAAACATGTTTACAATTTTTTTTCTTAACATGTTCAGTTACAAGTTACTTTAAATTTTCATACAAATAAACACATTTTCGTACGAAAATATCGATGTTAGTTTATACCGTTTCGATATGTACCGATGGGGATAGCGTTCATAATCGCGGTGCTTGTTTAGTTTCAGTCCATATTGGCGCTAACTCGCTCGATAATCAGTTTGGTTTACCGCACCGGGACGTGTGGGAGGCTAGAGATACCATCGCTCGAGGAGAGGACGAGGAGCGTTGGCCTCGTGACCAGCGTCCAGATACTGCCGAACCGCAAGATTAATGTGTATACATTACCATTCACAAAGGTCAATCGGGTTGACATTCGCCATCTTGTCATTCTCGGACCCACCGGTCCTAATTCACGATGCTGTTATTAGTTATTACGGACAACACGGGCCATATTTTTATATATTGTTTTCGCAAATCTTCCGAACCTTACTTTACCTATGATTATTTTTAAACAATCGACAGGTTAATTAGTTTACCCCTATGGATTGGTACTAGTAAATTATAAACAGTTATTTCATTTCGTATTTCAACTACAGAAAGTCTTAAATTTTCACGTCCGTTAATTTGCACAATTAGATTTTCTGGGTTATATTGTGCCGTGTGATGATGGACGCTGTATTGGGATTAGAAACGTTGGAAAAGAGTGCGAACGGCACACGGGAAAATGACTCAAAAAACCTCATCGTACAATAATGTATTAGGAGTACAAACAAGTCTCCGCCGTTTGGCGAAAGTTGGTGCCACCAGTAAGTTATGGTTAAAGTTGTCAGATGTATAACGCCATTATTGTAAGGTGGACATCTGTCAACAATATAACCTTAAAATATTAGTGAATCTTTATCAGTAGAATAATACATATTATTTTGTGCGTGAAAATGACGAGTTTTGAGCCGAATAAGAGTCATTTGCGGGAACTTTGAACGCTGATTTTCCGCATGTGGGGTGCTGCTTGCCATGCATAAACGAAGGCTTTTCTGCACGGTATAGTCACTGGTGATGAAAAATGGATCCACTATGATAATCCAAAGAGGAAAAATATCATGGGAACATTGGGGACCACCTGGGTGTCCTTTAAGATCTACAACTAAGCCAAATATTAATGAAAAAAACTCTTGTTGTGTATTTGGTGGGATCAGCTTGGTGTCGTGTATTATGAGTTGCTCAAACCGAACGAAACTATTACTGGAGCTGTCGACTCGACAAAGTTATTCTCCTGCATGATAGTCTCCTGCTCGTCCACATGTTGCGGCGCCGGTCGAAACCTATTTGGCAACACTCAATTGGGAAGTTTTACCCCACCCGCCGTATTCACCAGACATCGCCCCTTCGGACTACTGCTTGTTCCGATCGATGGCACATGGCCTGGCTAAGCAGCACTAAGGCAAATGCGCTAAAGAGTAGACCACGAGGTGGACTTATCTCCACCGATTTCCCTTTTCAGGCTTTTGACCTCGTCCGGAGTTCTGATTCTGTTCCACCCACAGAACTGTATCGATTGTTCCGCGCGAGCGCGTAAAATTAATTCGCTGTTGTTATTACGGCGAGTAATGTATGTAACGAGTTTGTTTTCTCCGATACTCGTATGGCGCGGTGTAATTTTTACAAATTGTGATTAATAGTTTCCAGTCGTCTAATGTAACGCGAATCCCATCAGCAAAAACTAGGTAGCATAATCCTTTTTGGTCTAGCAATCTGAGCAGTATTGTATAGAGCCGGAGAGTGGTGTGACTGCCTCTAGAAACTAAAAAACTGCGTAGTTTTTTGCTTCGTTCTAGAATTGTCAGTTTTTTTTAGTAGGTCCGACGTCTCAAGGTCACTAGACATGATGTAATTAACATTAGCTTGTTCTTCAGAGTGGTCGATCTTTTCTCTGGCTTTATTCAAAGCATCAGCGCGACAGATTAATCTTCTGATCGAACCATATAACTTGATGCTAAACAAGAGTCTGCAGTATATTTTTTCACTCAATTTCAGTACTTTATTATTCCTGTGTATAAGTACTTATCGTCGCCTTAATTTGAATACGACGCAGTCTCTAAATGATACCCTTTCAGGAGACAATAAAATCTTTATAAATCAGTAATTTTTCATGAAACTTTAGTGGTTTTTGTTCTTAAGTTATACATAATTTTTAAGTGTTTTATCGAAACAAATGCAAACTTCTGTGCCACTGACCACCTAATAAATAACTCTTCATCTTTTAAAAACGCGTTATTCGAAAAATGTGTTTTTAGCTCTTTTCTGCCAACATTTTTTTCGTTCGATTGACAGAGATACCTAGATGCCATTTTTTACGGTGAAAAATATTCAATCATAATCTCAAATACGGAAAAAAATTACTTACGTTGTATTCAAATTAGGGCGATCTAATAGTATTTCCAGAATTAAGCTGATAAAAATCGCGACGAATACTAGATTTGCGCACATTTGGTTTGTATTTTTTTGCTAATTTTCTAGATAAAACGGCCCCATAATCAAGTATTTACTAACATATGTTTTTATTGGGTTCAATAAATTGATTGCCTCGAAAATCTGAACAGTTTCATCTGATTTTGTACTATGCATAATCAAGAGCGTTCCTGGCAAAATTTTACTATTGTTTTTTAACTTTTTTTTTTGAAATTTACTAAGCATGTCCCGAATATGTCGCGAAAGCAAAACCGATCACCGGTTATTCCAAGTGTGTAGATTTAAATATCACTCTTCTTTAATTTCTATAATACATTACAATGTACTTCCACGAAAATTTTTACTTACTAATTTGATTGTTTTTACCCTTTCTTTATCATAACTCTCCGATTCCGCGTTTACATTCCTTATCCAACAAATTTACTTGTGATATAGGCATTTTTAATACAACAATTATTTTTTTAAAACGTTCTTAAATGCATTGTTTAAAACTAATTAGGTACTAAAGTCGCAATAAAACTTTATTTTTGATGCAATTCTTTCTCTTTTTTTGATGTTTATTATTATTTCTCTTATCGTATCTCTTTCTGGAATTATTTTTCAAATATTTTTGTGTACCATATATTATATTATTATCTTATATATTCTCACTGTTAACTAATTTTTTTCATTTGTTTTTAACATTAATTTGTTGATACCATTTATACGTAAAAAAATATATATTTTTTTTCGTTTAATTTTTTTATAAGTTATTTACAATTTGCTTTTTAATTCTAACATTTTTCTTATATCCATATTTTTATTTTTTTTATTTTGCAAAGTTTCACTTTTTATTTTGCATTGCAGCATACTTTGTTTTGTTTGTACATGTTTACAAAAAAAGTGTTGTTTCTTTTTAAAATTACTCATTTAATTTTTGTAAATGCCCCTTGAGCGTATTGTAAAATTTAATTTCATAAAATTAGATAATACGAAGGCAATGTGATGAGAAGCTTTGTCAGTCTGTATAAACTATGAATATACACATTTCAACTTTGTCAAGAAAACAAATCAATCATAAATGGTAGCTTAACACGCTCTTCGCATCTTTCTCTAAAGCTAACTTTTTTTAAGTATTCGTTTGGTAAATTTTGTTTCAGTAAATCGGTAATCTGTCGAAGATAATTTTTTATTTAGTTAATTAAAGTAGTTCTATTTTTTTTATTAATATAATGTTTTGAATCAAATATATCAAGGGACGAACAAATTTTGTTATATTCTGTGCGGCTACGGTTAATGAAGGAATTTTGAGCGAAGTTATTGAAGGGTACAGGATTGTAAAAAAGTCTGACTTGTCTGGTAAATCTGGTAGGGCAGTTTAAATTGATGTTTTCCAAGAGATAAGTACTTTCAATTATACTATTCAAGATCTTAAATAAGAAGCACATGTCCGAAACAGTTCTTTGTTTGGTAAGAACAGTCAGACTATGGAAATGGAATGGATAATGGAAATGTTTATTGCAATTGTTTGCGATGATTTTCATTAAAAGGGCGCTATATATGCTTAATATTGATTAAAACCATCTATAATAATAATATCACCGCGGTTCTCATTATCCGCCTTGCCCGTCGGCGCTTTCATCTTCGTGTATCCATTAGTTACTGCCGATAAATTGCAACGGGGGTGTTCGGTCGTTGGCCGATTGCCGATGGCTCGCGGCTCATGGCCGATAGCTCAAGGACGAAAGCCTCCTCTCCGCCATCGAATTGTCTTCCGAATTCATTGCTGTCCAATCCACGTTGTTTTCTTGGATTTTGATTCATCTTACATGTTCATCTACCGAGAACTGAAATTGTAAGTTTTAATAAAATCTTCCGAATTTTTACCATTCGCTCATATATGAAATCGCAATTAAGTTTATAACTTTTGTTTACTCGTAATTAAATATTTTCTTCTAGCGCAAGTGTCTCAATTTGTATTTTAGGTTGATGTAAGTTGTCTCTAGCTAAATTTAGATCCTCCCGGCCTAGTCTTGTTGGGAGTCTAGTAGTTCGTGCCTGTTTTTGTAATAATGGTATTTTTCAGTTTAATTTGCTTTCACCTTGTGTAAATAATATTATAGTATGATATTTAAGATTGCCGTTAAATATGTATATTATATTATGTAATATCATGCCGGTATCAGTTATTTGCGAAATTTATTTTCGCTATCTGACTATGCGCGAAGATAATACGCGTACCTCTTGTATTTTGCGATGCCCTCCCGTTTATAATATTTGATAGCAGTCGCGGTTCCTCTTCCTGGTTTTCCTGTATTATTTTTATGATACCCGGAATACTTTTTTTGCATTACTTATAAAACTCCCGCGACCGCTCGACCCGGTTGTCCAGAATGCATATTCATGTCTGCTTACCGAACAACCCGCTGTGACCTGATGAATTTCCAGCTATTAACATAATTGCCGCGCTATTTGAGAACCCAGTGCTCGTCACGAGCTGAAACTAATGCGTTGCAATAATGCATGCTGATTTACCAAAAATATTTGCCTACTGCTTATAATCGGCGTATTTGCTTAACCTAACCTAACCCGCGAGTATTCGATAAACATTATTCGTACCTATATTGAATACACGCATCGCGAAACTATTTGACCGTGATATTTATTCAAGAAATAAACATTCAATTAGACGATTTAGTCATCTCATTACGGAGTCATCTGGCGATTTGACGTTACAGGGATCGGAATTAATTAACAACACTTCTCTAATAAAATAAATCATCGGAGTTACGTGGCCTGGGATGTTTTTTTTGTTGACGAGTGTTCTTAACGACACTGTGTAAAAGGACGACTCGACAGCCGAAATCACATTGCAGGCAAATAGCTGCATCGTGGCGGCGCGCGGTAGAATGACCTAGGGAACTAGGCGTGTGCAGTGTGCATTCCTCGGAGCGGAAGTCGGTCTATCAATCTGAAAGTAAACATTGCTCCGATCATCTGTAGTCTATTTGTGTTGAACCCGCGGGACTGCCCTACCGGAACTAATTTGTGCATTTCTCTAAATAGATCCGTGCACTTGCGCGTATTTAACGAATTTCCGTTTATCACCCGAGCTTTTAAAAACGCGTTCATCAGACGCGTGCGGTGACTTTTATCGGCAGGGGTGCTGACAAAAAATAATCATGTTCTTATTTTTAGTAGGTATGATCGTAGATATACATACAAACTTATATCATAAACTTTACACATCAATCATTTATGTTGTATATGTTTATTTATGGTTATACAAAATTTTGATTTGAATAAATTCTCGGTGTGTGATTTTTACATCCACCATTTTCTATAAATTCAGTATTGCATATAATCACTTTCGTAAAGCGTGCTTGAGGAATTATGTTATACGCTATTTAAGTTATCCATTACAGTAGTAAAAAATAATAGTTGACGATCAATAAATGGACAGAGTACAGGCGCGTCTAGAGGTAAAGCTGTGGGTGTTTTTATTTTCTTCTTCATGTGGACATCACCATTCAGCCTTCAGGAGGCCGTATCGTTAGCCAGCACTTCCGCCTCCTCAAACATCAATTCCGCGTCCCTTAATTCCTCCGAATAAAGTTGAAAGATCACCATCGACGGTCTTCCAGGACGGTGCCCGTAGGTGTGAAAAGGAGATAAACATTAAAACACCAAAAAAATTACCAGAGACAGTCGTTCTTAAATTTAGGTCAAACGTCAATAATACGCTACATCAAACTTTATGCTAAACGTTATTAGAGCCGTTTTTTCTTTGCATTATACAAATTGGATGCTCTTATCTCTCTCAAGTCTCGTAGGAGAAATCTAAAACGTAATGAACCTAAAGCGCGTGCGCGAAAATCCGGACGATTGCTATGGGGACTAGACGCAACTTGACAAGCAGCATCCCGCGTATACAATATATTGTTTTCAAATTTTCAAGGGATGAGCCGCATCCACAGTACTATGGACGGAACGCGCCTGGTTTTCATCGCCTAGATTGACTCGGTAGTGACATTTTAGTCTCGAGTTTACTCAGTAGTAAATAACGTAAGCCGTGTAAGTGAAATAACGTCGAATACAAGACGTTGGGTTTTTTGCGTTCATCACTCAATATTGAAATATGATCGTGCCGGACAACTATGCATAAGATTTATGACTCGCAGAGAGAGATGTCGGGGACATTTTTTCCCTGTTTACGAATAAATAACAAAAGAACTCTCCTCCATTAGAAGTGTCTCGACGGCAGAACATATTCGCAACTCGAGTGCCGTGAAATTTCCAATTTGAATGTTTTTGCCTGTTGTGTCGTACAAGTGACTTTTTCTTCCGTTTCGCGAACAAAAGAGAGGAGAATATGTTTTTGACATCGGGTAACAATGAGCCGGTGATTTGTTGAAAAGATCATCGCACCTAGTCGTCGCTTGGGTATTTGTTTGTTATGCAAATATCGCTAACGATCCAATCTTTACCCGTTTGTTTCGCACCTTGGTCAAAAAATCTCGTGTAGCGAACTCGCCTCGCATCCGCCAAAAGATCGCTGCACTCGTGTTTGCCTGTTTTGCGTAATGGGCCCTGCTCATAAACTCGGCACAAAGTTACGCCTAGGTACAGTGGTAGAATACGGATGGAAATACGTAAGTGAGGCGTGGGCCTCGATTATGATGGGAAGATAAAGACGTCATACCTTCACCTTGACGGTATAATTGAAAATAAATTCCCTTTAGCGATTACAAAGATATACTACCGACCCCCCACCTTCAAGTCTTGGATAGGTACATCGATATCAAACAAGGGGAAGCGTACGTCACGGTACACATATCTACGCTCTAAAATGACAGCTTCAGTATGACGTCATAGTTAAAGATAAAAGCCTCCTGACCGACTACAAAGATATACTACCGATACCCCCACCATCAAGTTTTGATGTAAGTACATCGGTTTATACCGACGGGTCTAGAACCCCTCGATACGTTTATCTGTGCATTAAAAGTGCCAAAACTTTTGTTCCACCGAACAATTTTTCCTTAAATTATAATTCATTAAAAAAATATATCGTTTATAGGGTGGGACTTTGTTTCTTAAAAGCCTATTAAAAACATGAGAGAGAAATCAGTAAATTTTGAGGTCGTTTTAAATTCCGACATAACTGTCACTTTCGGAAACGAGTGGCTAGATGCAGTAGCTAGACTAGCTAGATGCTCCCCTATTAACATACAAGAGCATCTAGCCGTAAAATGTTATCAATGTGAAAAATACTTTGAGTTTTTATACGTATTGAGACGTTAAAGGAGCCGGCTTTGTAGTCGCTCGGTAGATAAATACAAACGTTCGTTAAGCACATCGTCTTGGCAAGTGTCTAAAATCTTTAAAAAATCATGCTCAAGCGAGCTTTTTTGCTTGAATTGGGCTTTATTGGAGTTTATAATCGCTTTGAAGTGGGCACTTTCTATCACAGAAGCCTATTTAAAATATAAATGAGAACTGTTTTAAATGTATAATGAAGTAAGGAACGCGGACTAACTTTTGCGGTCATTCACTGGTTCTTTTCGATCACATGTCGATATGGCAAGTAGGTAGAACATACCGACGAAGATACAGATAGTACAGAAGTTACGTATATCGTCTCGATATATACATATCAAGATAGCGTTCATAATCGAGGCACTGATAAGTAATAATTGACATCTGCAAGAAGCCATTCGACGTCTGTTTAGTGTTTAGTGCAATAGTGATCAGTAGTAGGCGGAAAATTTCCTTGTGGGGTTCTCTCTCTTAGCTTTGATGCGTAGTGTGGAAGCACCGCGGTACTTACTAATGACTATTAGCAACATGTGAACCCACATGGTCAGCGGTGCGTTCAGCCGTTGGTTCGCGATCACCCAACGCGGCTGCATTACCCAACAAGAAGAGCGCAGCTCTGCGCTGTAAGCCTTATACTGCACAATTACCGCCAGCAATCGTCGTTATATTCATTACTGTAATAGTTCTACAATAATTAAATAACTCCATACGCCAATTACGATACAAAAACACTCGAGATACACAATACTGTATGTTGCGCGCGTAGTTTCGTACACTATTACCGACTCTAGCGGGCTACATCGAGCTATTTTCACTTTTCATCACCATTCTCAGTGGGTTAATCGATTTAGTTTGATGTAATACACTAATCTCGATCGATTTTATAACATCTGAACCAGTTTTCCTTTTATTAATGTATATTTGCGTTTCCTCATCTTTATTACCTAGACAAAATTAGTTAGAATACTTTCGCCATGGTAGACCCGTCGGACAATTTCTGAAATCATTTTGCGAATATTGTAAAACGAGGCTAGCACAGAGACATGCATATTTATAGGCCCAAAATCTTTTAACTCATTTTTTACTGATAATATTTCATTGATCCCAAACTTTCAAAATTTTCCTTCTTTTAAAAAACACGCACTAGCCTGGATTCAAACTAAAGATATTAACTGTTTTTTTTCCATTTGATATTTTGTCGCCCTTTAATTATAAGGAATATTTTTATATTAAAAAAAAATATTTCAGAATATTTTCTTTTCTTTTTCTTATATATCGCAAAAATATTATACCTGTCTATTTTTTATAGGAGCAAAAAATTTACAAACATTTCTGTATACCCACGAACGGACCATGCCTGTTTGTGGGATTTTTTGTTTACTATTTGTACTGTCAATATGCATTTCATTGCTATGTAATCATCCTTTATTTTTTTGATACTCTGTTTTACCTCTTATGTTTATTGTAAAAAAAACAAAAAAAGGTAATAAAAATAAAAAATCTTGTCGTCATTATAAATTATCAAATATTTTCACATATCCGCGAATAAGTTTTTCGTAACTATAGCTACATATGTATTTATTTTACCTAATAACATAAAACATACATTTATGAGGAGGGAGCGACCCATGCCCGGGAACTTGTCCCGGCTCGTTAAAAAATTGGGGCACTTTTCAAGAGACTGCCGGCCTAATCGGCTTTGTAGAGCGTCGTCTTTGTCATTCATACAGATACCGTAATCGTGCGACAGAGACGACGATATACAAAGTCGGCTGTCTCTTTCTTCAGCCCGATATACTTTATTTATTGCCTACATATAATATTTTACAAAATAACAAACCAATTACTCGAACCAAATTTGCATGCATTTTGAAAAGACTTCAGACTTCTTCACTTTTACGGAGAAATATCTCTTAGCCAAAGTTGTCATACTTTTTGGTAAATAGTTATTTATGCTAAAGGAATATCTCGTTATTATTTCTCGTAACATATTAAGTATATTTATTTATTTATTCTTTCTCAATTTATGTGAAAAAAACATACTCATGTATGTACCAATTCTCAACTTGTTGCAGTAATTATTGCATTTTATTTTTTGTCTTCTTCCATAATATAAACCTACATCTCTATTTTTTAAATCTAATGTAACTTTTTATTTTGTTTCAGGTAAGTTCGTGTTCTGGTGACTGGATTATGGTGAATTTATTTTTCTTGAAATAATATAACGAACACAAACAAATAGTAAAGGTAACCAAAATATTAAATATCTTAAAATTGTCAAATATTTGAACGAGTGATCGTGGCTTGCCTTGCACTCGCTTCTCGCCTGTTGCCTGTGGGTGCGATACCCTACCGATACCACACCATATACACACAACTCGCATCTAACTTGGTACGGGTTTACCTACATAGATAGATGCAACAAAAAACTAAGATTAGAAAGTATACATTGTACTGTACTATTGGGGATAGTTAATGTGATTTTTATGTGATATGTATTATTATTATTATTATGGATAACTTATATAGCGCCATTTTCGTAATAAAATACCTCAAGGGCGCTTTACATGGTGATTCTATCGTATCGATATCGATAACTGTACGAAAGAACTGAAAGGTTTAAGAATGGGATCAAAAATGGGTGAATTAACTGTTAATTGTCTTTTGGATGCTGATGATGCCGTGCATCTTGCTAACAACAAAAAGGAACTGCAATTCTTGGTAACAAAAGTCCACGATGCATACAAGAGAATCGATTTGCTGATGAATGTCGATAAATCGAATGCAATGGTTTTAAAAAAAAAAAGAAAGTATTACTAAATGGGGTAATACTAAAACAGATAGAGGAATTTGTGTATCTGGGAAGTATGTTTACTAGGGGCGGAATGACTGAGGAAGATGTTGAAAGGGGGTTGAGTGCCGGGAACAGAGTGAACGGTGCACTTACATCAATCTTGGTAAATAAATAATGTTGGTCGCAAGAGGCAAAATTAGCCGTTCACAATGGAGTTCCGGAGCAAAGTATGGACTTGGAAAAACAGGGATAAAAGTAGGTTGAATGCTGTCGAAATGCGATCTCTCAGGCGAATGTCTGGTAAAACTATGTACGGTAAATGCACAGATGTCGAGATCCGTACATTATGTCGGGCTGAGATAAGCACTATCGACAAAATCAAGAAAGGAGCTCCACGTTGGTTTGGACATGTAGAGCGAATGGACAGCCAAAGAACGGCTAAAAATATTTACAGTGCGAATGTTGATGGATGCAGAAATAGAGAAAGACCGAGAAAGACATGGCATTTGCAAATCCAACAAATACTTGAAGATGGACATGTTAAGAGTTTCGGAAAAAACCTAAAACCCACTTCTTCTCTAAATCATTTCAATAAATCCGTAGCATGTTTGACGCAGTTTTACTTAAATTACAAATTTTTAATGAAAACTTTAAATTTATTTATTTATAGATTCACTTTGTAAAGCGCTCTTGCGGTATAATATTACAAAAATAAAGCGATATAGTTATCCATAATAATACCACATTAACATGGGGCTATTAAAAATTTAAGCGCACTGTATATTGAAACTTTGCACATGGGTGTTTCGCACATTTTCGAAAGTGGAAACATGCATATTATTAGGGAATCCTAAAAATAAAAATTCTTCCGTAAACATACATTTTAATAAACATCTTATATTATAATGAAAGTTTTAGAGAAATACGCATTGGTGAACCAAACGTCATCTGGCAAAGACGTTATTTTAGCTCATGCCGTTCAATTTCGTATGTATGTTATATATTCCTTTAAATCTAACGAAAACTAATTCCCGTGTTTTGAATTCCAACGTAGATAGACGCATCTGAATGATAGGAAACGCAGGTAGCCGAGGGTGTAGATTCTACCCCTCATGATTTATTCATGCCTCTCCGTCTTACCTGTCTAGTTACACATTGATCCTTTAATCTCCTCTGGGACGCTTACCTGCATCTCCGGACCGAGGGGCTTTCACAGTACCTATGGGATTACTCCCACAATACCTGGCACTACCTTAGTGATGAATTGGCGTCTAAGATAACACGTCTACATCTTGCCCGAGGGTAGTTTAGTCTGGTCCCCAAATTAATAAACAAAGGAAAATGCGTCCATTTTAAAAGGATGGCTAAATTGCGACGATACCCTTTTAGTATCGCGGATAAAAATGAAAACTTGATAACTAACTCACAATATTTTTGGAATTAAAAAACTATACAGAAATTCTCGCTTGAACCCTCAAGGGATTTCATCATGATTGAATGATACTTTAACAGATTATTAAATCGTCAATATTCATGAATCACCTTGACATTCTGTACTTATACATACTCAAAATATAGTACGTAAATGTTGTCAATGAACTCTATGCTTCCCAATAACGTATAATTAAACAGTCGAGTTATATGCGCGTAATAGATGGCTTTTCAATTCGTAGATAAGTCTTCCTTACCTGTATTCACTTACAGACTTCCGTCGTAATCTGACGTTACTACGCAGAAAAATTAAGTGATGAGAACATACATATTGTATTTGAAAACGTTCTGTCACGCACACGGACAAAGTTTATTACAAAATTGAATGTACTGTACTATTATTTTAAAATGTAAAATTCCATTATTATTTTTTTTATGTATGTTACGTTATTTTTTTACTTTTCATGCTTATAATGTGGATATAATATTTATTTTATTCATTTTTTTCCATTATAAACAATGATTAATAATAAAAATAATGTGACCTCACTGGGGTTACCCGTGCCGAGGACACTTAACAATATGCTTTTTTTTAACATGTGAGAATATACAAAGAAGATTTAATATACAGAGGTAATTAACAAAATGATCAGACAGTTTTAAACACTACGTATTTATGTTTTTATTTAATTCGTGTATACCCATATTATTAATACTATAAAAAGCACAATAAAAGAACAAAAACGTCACATAAACTATACATTTGTGGAACAGTTGATTTAATATTGGTTTGGGCGAATAAGACAATCCATTTTACTTATACTCTACTCCACTATCCATTTTTTTATAGCCTTTTTGAACATTTTATCTTTACTAACTGTTTTAATGAACAGTGGAAGTAGGTTGTAGATAGTTATTGATTTGTTTACTTTAAAAAAACAATATTCTATTAAATTAACTTAAATAAAAACCTAATTTAGTTGTTATGTTTATAACATGCAAGGATCGGGTGGAATATTTCGGCTGTGGCCGTTTAGGAGCTTCTTCGCATTTGCTCTAGTGACGAGGAAACCACGGAAAACTCGTCAGGAGAAGGCGGACTGTTGTCATTCGTCAACAGGCCTTCCGATCCACTCGAAGGGTGTTGGCATTTGGTGTCCTGCTATCATTTATACCTTTTTTTGCCTTTACTATGCATAATGTTACCCCTCTTGACAAGTCCTCGTGGCTAATCACTATATGAACATCGTGTAAATCCTCATTTAGGCTTAAGCATCGCGCCTCCAGTTGCATTCTCTGTAATATTCTGATTCCTTGGAACTTGGGTAAAGTTAAACTTACCATAATTATAAATCTCTTAAAAACAGTTTCTTGTCACTGTCGCGTCGGGAAGAGGAGAGAGGGAAGTCAAATAAATAAAATAGATTAAACCCCGAAAGTTGCTTTATTATTTAAATATTTAGATACACAATCCTTTCTCATATGTATTATAAATGCAAAAGTGTGTCTGTTTGTTTGTGTTTCTTTCACGTCGCAACGGAGCGCCCGATCGACATATTTTATTACATAGGGATACCCGGAGAGTTGCGAAGTAAAATTGGATACTTATTTTTCACCCCGAATCAAAAGTACAATGAAAAAAAAAAATCACCAATGAGCAACGATATTTGAAAATCAGTAGGCGGTAAGGTGGGATGTCAAAAAGAATCAATTTAAATAATGACTTGATTTATCTATGGTTATTTTGGTTTGATTTTCGTTTTAGTTTTGTAGTAGGATTTTGGATTTTTAAATAGAATAACGAATAATAAACTAACGGATTGTCTTTTTTTTGCATAGTGATAGTTGGAGGACCGGCAATCGATACAGCCTAATTTTTATTCCGAAAAAATACATAACAAATACAACGACAAAACTAATTACTTCTTCCTAATACCACGCGGGAAAGCCGCGGGTAAAAGCTAGTCTGGTATATTTAAAAGCAAGATTTAAAACAATTTCTTTAATCTGTTTAGATTTACTAGATGTTCAAATATTATCAAAGTAATTCTAGACAAATACGTTAAAACTATAAATATACATGAAAAAAAGATAGGTTAAAAGATAATTTGAGGCCCTCAGTATCAAAGATGGCCAAACGCTAAAAATAGTATCAAAAGCGGCTAACTGCATATTTAATAACAATATTTTAAGTTTGTCCAAATTTTTATAGACAAGGACTGGATTCAACTCCCTGGGGAGCTGTTTACATTAACATGTTACAAAAGAGAAGAAGAACATTTAAGACAAAGTAATATAGAATTCTAGGCAGTCTTCTCTTAAATGTTCTTCATCTCTGTTGTAATATGTCAATATAAACAGCTCCCCGGGGAGTTGAATCCAGGCCTTGTCTACAAAAATTTGGACAAACTCAAAATATTGTTGATAAATCCACCTGGTCCATGAAGAAGTATATAAATTGAAAAAATAACTTTTCAGGCGTTGCCTAGTATGTAGGTGAAATAATTTAATTAGATGAATCTCACCCGCATAAATAAAGGTTTCAGCTCTTTTACTTTACAAACATTAACAGATGAAAGAATTGAAGGAATATAGATGTTCAAATATGGGCAGAATGGTGAATGTTACACAGTGTGTAAAGGCCACTTAAACCAGCCATTGACAAGTCATAAGCCTTGTAGATGCCTATAGTTCTTTATTACCTTCTCTTAAATGTTCTTTGTCTCTGTTGTTGTAAGCATATGTAATACTTCATAAAAAAAGCTTTAGCGTTCAAAGTGTTGATAGCACCAAATGTTATCAAATAAAAAATATTTTATTAGTGCTATTACGGATTTTCGACATTTAAAAAAAAATAGGTTCGGGGTCGTTTGACCATCTTTGATACTAAAGGCCTTATTTATTCTAAATCTCAAATTTGACTCAAATTAACTATATTCTTTAAATTACTTGATTGTATTGTACCAATAGTACTTCTCGCTGGAATGTACCTTTTCCAGAACTTTAAAAAGTTTTTTTTACTTTCCGCATGGCCGGGACAAAGTGCCAGATCGGGACCGATGTATCGAATCGGGACAGTCCAGGACAGACAGTCAGGGACCCACGTAAGCCTAGGCATATCGGGTCGGGACATTCTCAGCCGACAGATCCAAGCTGACGTCCACATTACCGGCCCCCGTAAAACAAAACACATCTCTGTGAAGTGAATTCGCCCATTATTTACCCATCCCATGTTTCGATAAAGATCGATGAAATTTTGTGTGAGTGTTTAAATAATGATAGTTTTTGTGGTATTAGAATAAATGAATTTAAAATGGCGATTTGACAAATTCGTCACGTAGCGCCGTGCCGTAGCCGTGTGTATCTCCTTAACCCTTTGATCCCGGAACATAGATCAAGTACCTAGAGTTATTGGATTTTTAAAAAAAAAGTTATTTATAACTTAAAAACGATTTTTTTTCATGTTTTTTTTTTTTTAAACTCTTGATGAAAAAAAAGTGGCGCAAATTTGTTCCGTCAGGCAAAAAGTGTTTTTTTTCAAAACGAAATATTGTTAGTAAACCAACATTATTATCAAACAACAACAATATTGCAAAAAAAAAAAAACTAACCTGCTATCATAAATATTATCATATTGAATTTTGCACACAACCCAACGAGTGATCCTCCGGAGTAAATACAAAAAGTACAAAAGTAATTTTTTTGCAATTTTAGAACCTAGTTTACCAAAAAAACCAAGTCCACTTATATCTCAAATTGTATATTGATCAAGTAAGTCTATGAACATCTGCTACAGGAAATATTAACAAATTCTGGCAACTTAAAATTATCAATAAATTTACAAAAACAAACATTGAGCATAATAGTAAATTTGTAAAGTGTTCGTGTTAAAAAGTAAACAGTAAAAAACTTAATAGATAAAGCACCGTTTCAACACCATGGATACCATAACAGATAAAAATATACGAAGGGTAGCTTTTGTAGATTTTGGGTAGCCACTAGTCACTGTCGCAGTTTCGCACATGTGCAAACACATGTTGTTTCCTAAATTCCTAGAAAATGGTCCGGTCCACGTGTAGTTGCCGCAAAATAAACTTAAAATCTAAAGTGCACCAAATAGCAAAACTGTTAGTTTGTGACTATGTTACAACTTCACTCTTGATTTTCCAACAAACAAGAATTCTGTATTAGCCAGTTTTCCTTGTGTGCTCACGATATGAGTTATTTTACACCAGGAAACATTTGTACCGCCAGTGAGCAAAGGGTTAATAAGCCGTGGTTGTTTATTAAGCACAAACAGGACGTTGTAAAATGCCTTTCAGTTTAGATCGATACAACGATTATTCAGTCTCCCCGCGCTGCGCCGATAATATTTATTTACGAGTATTTTTAGTGTGTGAAGCTCGGCAAACAAACACAATGTTTACAGGTGTGTTATTATATTTCTTCGACAAAATATTCCGTTTATGGGAAGACTTGATAGAAACCGGATTCAAATCGTCTAAAGGACATTAAATCAATCCACGTAGAATAATACCATACGATGTACGTTGTTGTTGGATAGATTAACAAATCGTCACCATGGAAAATGGACGGTTCTTCAAAAAAATATTTATTTATTTATTTACATACATAATTTTACTGTACATTATTTGAGACATAAGTCCCAACTCCATGGGATAAAAGTCCTGTGTTGAGATGGGATTAGCAATTAGTTGACACAGACACAGGAGTATATCACCACAAATATATATCACCAGAAACATAAAAAATAATTTTAAAAAATATATATGGCACATCAATATGGTAAACAGTAAACTCAAACATTCGGAAAATCATCTAGGACTCCTAGGAGTTTCCTACTCAAATCCCTCCCACTAAGGAAAATCCAGTCCTTAACTACTTTCTTAAACATAGTTTTTGTCCTTGAGAGCTTAATACGCTCTTCCAAAATATTGAACACTCTCGGTGCGATAAATGAGAATTGCCTCTGAGCAAAAGTCGTACGGTTTTTGGGTATGACATAATTCATGCTCTGGGAAAACCTCGAACGGACATTTTGCTGAGACCTCTCCTTATTGTTCGACCAGAAGTTTGTAATGCTGATACCTTGTGAGACATATTAATCGGGTGTGTTTATTAATTATGTAAGGCGTGTTGTAATCAAGCTCTAATATAATTATTAAAATGTAATCTTAATGGAAATGGGGAACTAGAATCCCAACCGCCTATGCGCTCTGTAGCTGCAAGGCGTGTTGGGATGCTTATTGTACAGCGCCTTTCAGGTGATTCATACAAAAAAACGCCTTCTAAATTATTCTAAATAAATAGATAAAAAAACATTAATAGATAAAAAAAATAATTACAATTCGTACGAGAACGATAGAGAAAATCTACTCCTAGGTCAGCATTTCATTCAGGCAGAGGAAAATGAAATCCGGCGCACCCCATACACTAGATTCGGAGATTGTGCTTTTGCCGTTGCCGGCCCCTCTGCCTGGAACCGATTGCCTTCAAACGTACGAATCATCGACAGTCCCAGCCAGTTCAGATCCCAAAAAAATCTCACTTTGGTTTGTCATACCGTCAATTTTAAATCAGAAAATATAATGTATTACATTAGCTTAGTTAAAATGTAAGTTTAAGTATACAATATTGTAAAGCGACCTTGAGGTGATTTTTTAAAAACATGTCGCTATATACATCAGCCAAATATGATTATTATTATAGAGGAACGAGTGTTTTGCACATTTAATACTAAAAATCAATTTACGCTGCTGTTGTCGAATGCAGAGCCCTATGCACCACTAGGTGCGTATATATTTTTTTTTTAAATGACAATGAATAACAAGTCAAACCTGTTGTGTCCATGTTTTATCTGCTATATTTAGAAATAGATTCAACAGGCCATACTGACTGCCTATCGTGTTCCCTTTGTTGCGCACCCTCCAATCGGAACATCCAATCGGCGGCCGAGTCTCGGCTCCCGACGAACTGTTGCTTCGCGTGCCGTGATTGTCTTCACGGCCGAGCGCTTCTGATTGGTGGAGGGTGACCCCCCACCCTTCCTCCTGCGAGGGGAGACAATATACGTATAGGAGTGATAGGGGTCCCCAATCCTCACACCCTCCCAACTCCATATCCAGCCACTGGTACATTTGATAAAAATAAATTTATCATTATCTCTTCTTCCGCATTTATATCGCCTTTCCCGGTGATGTGTGGCTAGTACACATTGCATCTAATAACTTTGATATATCTATTATTTCTTCACAGTCTCAATCCTGGGGATTGGTTCACAGCAAAGTCCCGCATCTCGTCCTCCACAGGTCTCTATTCTCTACAGCCCCCTCTTCAGCTCGATATATGAGGCGCAGTTAAAATCCTCACACACTGTGCCCCTTTAGCGATTCCCTCTATTATGTCATGCGGGTGACCTTCATGGCGCATAATGTGACCGATCCCATTGGGCTCGCTTCTGAGATGGTTTTGATTGGGTGGCTCCTTTCTTCGACTCTGCTGAGAACTTCGTCATAAGTGATGTGTTCTCCAGGAAATTTATAATATTCTTCTGTAGCACCACATCTCAAAGGTCTCTAGTTTTTTTTATCTCTTTCGGATAGGCACCATGTCTCACAACCGTACATCAATTATCCTCCATACATGATATGTCTCGGCAAGTTGCTTGCGGAGATTTAGGCTTATATTATTTGACTCGAAAATCTTTGCTTTTTTGTTGAACGCAAACCTTGCTTGATGTATGCGGCAGTCGACTTTTCTTTAAATATAATAAATTCCGGGTTAAGATGTTCGTTATTCCTCCGTTCAACATTTACGTATCGTTTATTTTTATTAAATAATGTATACTTATTAGTAACAGAAGAAAAAAGTTATCACAAATCAAAGATAAATTACCAATACAATAGAGTAGAAGTTTTCTAATTCGTCGCATATCGCGTGGTATGAAGTAAAAGAGTACCGAATAAATAATTGTCTCTCACGCTCTTTACGTCTCACACGAGCTAATGGTTTTTTCGTATCTTTAACAAATGGATTAAAAATATCATCACTTTTGACTACTTTGAACAATTTAAGCCATTGCCTGTGATTATTTCGTTATTCCTAATCTCTCTATTTTTTAATGTGTATATAAAAACATATTCTCGTATTTTCCGCACTTTAGATTCTACCATTGGTGTGTCCCTATCGTTTTTTTTTTGTTGATAAATTGTCTTTTAGAGGAGCTCATATCATCATTCCCTTTCCGCACCTATTAGTGCATAGCATTATCTTCAAATTTATCCAAGTTAAGTTTTAAGTACAATTAAATTTTCTGACTACTGAAAATAGAATAAGTATTGATCCCACACCAGGCAATGCCCTATCGTCATTCGAGCAAATGGTGGATGTATCTTTTTGGTTCAGCAAAATTTTCTTAAACCAAAGACGTGATGGGATATTAGGTTGAATGAGAGCGTAATGTTTCCCCTTTGAATTTGTAACTTGTTCAACATGTTATCACGTATCTTTTACAAAATATTGGTTTCCGTTGTCCTCTTAGCTATACCAGATTAAATTCCCTTTTTTATATACCAACTTGTAAAAACAATTACACCACGAATTAATTCATTAGACGTACCCGTAGAAATTAAAATAGAATCAGTATTGATGTAGACATTTTTAACTGCACGTTGCATTTGTACGGAAAATTTCTTCATGAGGTCGATTATTTGAGCATCGGGATAGTTGCTGAATGTGCATCTTGAGTGGTTTATGCTTTGTATATGTGCCACATGTAATTGTATATGTTTGTGTATGTTAATATGTGCGTTCATGTGTGTGTGCGTGGATGGCTCGGAGTGTGCATTCGGTATTTTTATTTATTTTAATTTATTACCTCCATGGAAAACGCAAATGTTAACAATTATTCTTTTCTCACTTGAAATTATTATTTACTTTTTTGTCACATTTAATGTTTATATCTTTTGCATAATTTATGAAAATTTAATTGGTCTTTTTATGTTAAAAAATGATTTTTTATTACTTATTATGTATGACTGTATGTTTTCTGATTAAATATTTAAAGAAATAATCTAAAAATTTTATATAATAAAAAAATATTTTTAAAAAGTTTTAAAAAAATAATGATCAAAACCATTCAATGAAGGGTAGTAAGCCCTGCCTAGAATTCCATATTTCCTTCTTAAAAATGCTGTCCCTCTCTGTTGCGATACATTTTGATATTTAATTTGTGAAACAATTTTTAAAACCTACTTTTTTATCCTCAGTCATATGAAGTTGTATGCATAATCAGAATTCCTGACACGAGAGGAACAGAGGTCAGACAGCAGTCTATCCACTATCGAGTTAACTAAACCTCCCATCGAATCATGTCTGTTATACCGTGAAGTGAAAACGAACGCGTTTGGCTCAGTTCTCTACTCCTCCTCTACCAGTCATTTGACTACCCGTGGCCGCGATTACAAACGCTATCTTCATCGGTACATACCGACACAGTATACTTAACTTTCCTACTAGCTCTATCTACCTCGGTATGCTCTCCCGACCTGTATCTGCGTGTTTTCATTACGTCATCTCAGATGTCATATGATCGAATTTAACCAATACATAAGCGCGGAAACTTTACTCCGCGTTCGATGCTAAATTGAAATTAGAGTATTTCTCTTTCGTATTTTAAAATGGCTTCTGTGAAAAGCAACCGCTTCAAAAGGATTTAAAATTTAAATAAATGACCGTAGGAAATTATCGCTTTTTTCACATTTTAAAGTAATAAATGTCTATGAAATACTGTCCAGTAAATAATATTTTTTTGCTAATTATCAATAGAATAAAAAATACTTTCTAATTTGTAATTTTGAATTCCCGCTAAAACGGTCATTCCATTGGCCACTCCCCCTAATACGTCATGATTCATGTTTATTTGTTCCTGGCCATTGAAATTTGTTCATAACAATATCACGAATCTTGACGTCACAACAACCAAGGCCAAACACGTCGCATTTTTCAAGCAACGTATTTTTATCATTTTTTTTTACATTTATGTATGAAAACATTTCTCCACAATATCCATATTGATTTCGAAACTACAATTTATTATTCTAGACCCATTTCATATATTTTTGACGGTATTCGTAGTATGTGATATTTCCTTATTAAAGCAAAAAGTCCTCGCTTGAACATGATTTTTAAATGACATTTGACAATTCCCGAGACGGTAAGTCAAGTCAGTAAAATGTAGAAATATGCTTTTAGAAAGATAGGAAAAAATGTTGAAATAATTACATGTATTTATTTTTCATAGTGGCGATCTTTTTACCAAATATAAAAGGTTATACGTCAATATATCAGCATCTAGCCTCATTATATCTGCATCTAGTCGGTTTGTTTGTGTTGCTAGGTATGTGTGCCGTGGGGTATTTAAGCTTTCGGTACATACCGACGTACCTACCTCAAAACATGAAGATTTTTTTAATCTGAAATCGATATACACCTATTTTCTCACTTTAAACCACTATGTATTAAGAAAATGTCTAATCTAACTGTACCTATTTAAAAAGGTTTTACATATTTTATTTTTTTGTTTACTTTCATATTATATTTAGTTTCTCTTGTTTGAAAGAAGAAAGGGGAAAAGGTTATCTAGGGTTACTCTGTTTGAATCCTCTGGCGAAAATACTTTTTAAGACCGGTAGTGTTTCTTCGTAATCGCTCGGGAGAATTTATCTTTAACTATACCGTAAAGGTATGACGTCGTTAACTTCCTATTGTAATCGCGGCCCAGGACTCGGCACTCGGCTCATAGCCAATAACTTTCCATTAAGTGGTAATCGATTCGTTTTCATAATACGCATCATTAAGCGCGTCCGGTTTTTATCCAGTCGAAATTGCATTCTGACAAGATTCATAATATTTCAACTACCTGCGATCGCCATAAGAAAGACCACTTTTTGTGTGGTGATTTTCTAACAATATTGTTTCTCGGATGACTGACATGACTAATAAATACGCCGCGGTCGTATAAGTTATTTTATTTTTACACTGCAGTTTTTTGATTTTGCGTAAGAATAGGAAAATATTACATAGGGTAGACTAGGTAGAAGTAGAAGAATTCGTGTATCTGGGAAGCGTGTTCTCAAGAGATGGAAGCGTAGAAGAAGATGTTGAAAGGAGAGTTTTTTTTTTTTTTAATTCCCGCCAAACTGCAAAAGCAGTTTTTTTGCAGGGATTTCTCTCTTTAAGCATTTTGGTAACACAATATAATTATGTTTACATAAAAAAAATTTAAAATCTTAAATATATCAATAAAATAAAAGTTTAAAAAAAATTAATACAAGTAAATCAAGTCTTTTTTAATACCGAAATATATATTTTAAAAAAACAAACACTTTTTTTGACACTGTTTTAAATAGTTTGGTTTCCCAATTTTTTTATTTTTTTTACGCACTAAACTTAGAATTTAAGAAAAAGACTTTTAAAACTAATTTTACTTTGTTTTTATTTATATCACTATTCTTTATTTCGTCCGGGAGTCTCTTTACTATGCGAGTGAATGCGGGTAACAAAATGAACCCAGCACTAAGCACAGTAATTGCTAATAAAAATATGTCAATCGAAGCTAAACTGGCAGTGCATAATGGAGTTTTAGTCCTAACACTTATGTATGGAAGTGAAACATGGAACTGGCAGGGAAAGCCGAGTGAACGCGGTTGAAATACGATCTCTTCGACGAATGTGTGGGAAATTAATGTATGACAGGTTACGAATGATGAAATCAGGCGAGAGTGTAATCATTAGTCAAGTATAATTGATAAGATTAAGAAAGGGTCTTTAACTATAGAATCACAATGTAAAGCGCCCTTGAGGTATTATATTACGAAAATGGCGCTATATAAGTTATCCATAATTAATTAAATTGCTTGCAGACTGGCTGGATTTCCTCCCTAGGGAGTTGTTCATATTTAAATTTATTTCAATAGATTTCCATATTTCCACATTTGGACATAATCAAACATTGTTGAATTACTGCCTGGTAAAAGAAGAAGTATAAAAATTGGAAAATTGTTTTCAGGCGTTGCCTAGTAGGTGATTTGGTTCAGCCGGATGAATCTCACCCACGTGATAAAGGTTTCAGCTCTTTTTTTTTTCACATTTTTAGAATGTGGTTTCTACCAAAAAAGGTTTTTGGTATCATAAATGTTGTTTTTTTTTGTTGTATGCGGTTCTATACGTTAATTCTGTACAATATAAATATACCCTTTAAAGAAGTTTGTCATTTTTTATATTTTTGTACGGTTTAATGTTATATTTAGATTGAACGAACGACTCTGATTAATCGATAGTAAATTCAGTTCCTTTATGCAACGTGGAACCCTCTCTTAGATGATATTATTAATTGCCGAGTGTCGGTTGGACCTAGAACCCCGCCCAGGCATTTGATTGTGTCCCGTCCGCCGTCTGTAATTCCCATTACCCGCTCCGATGGGCAGACGAGAATGTCCGCGGATGCCGCATCCAGACGTACCCGTCCTCCCGCACTGCCGACTGACGACTTACCAGGGCAACGGTCTTCCTGTCGGCATCCACCCATCACAGTGCACCGAGGGATCGAATTAACGGTGTATATTATTATGAACATGTGTTTTTCCGTAAACAAATCTGTCCGCCCGTTTCGATCGCCGCTCGTAGGCGGAATAAATTGGACGTAATTGTTTTCTCGCGTTTATTTTGACAAACAATGTTGATTCCTTCGGATTTGTAGACACGTGTGTCTTCCACAATCTGTTCTCTTCCATTGTCTCGCGGTGAGGAAGTCACCGTTTAACTCGTTACCCTGTCTCTTATTCATTCGTTCCTTTCGATTCCTTATCGTTTTATTCCATTCCCAATAATTACATAAATCCGACTCGACAATTTTGTAATAATTTTGAGACAAGTAATCAGTAGCTCAATCACAAATAACTATCGACGTGCTAATAGAATGCTAGAAAACATATCTCAATTATCATTTCAATTTTGTTTTTATATACATATTCTTTTTCTGTTGATTTCAATGATACTCTTTTTTTTTTAATACTACTGTATTTTACTATTATTTTGTTGATTTAAATGATACCATTATTTTGTATATTTGATTATGTGCGATTCTTAATTTGTATAATTTATATTTTAAAAATTATTTCTGATCTTTTTTGCATTGTATTCTCTGGAATTTTATTATTTATTACGTATACCTTTTTTGTAGATTGTTATTCTATTGCATCACATGTCATAATAATTTAGTATTTTTATTGTTATTTATTGTGGTTCATTAATATTTATTAACTGGTGTAATTTTAAATGAATAAATAAATAAATAAGCGACGTGATAACAATTTCTTACCATGGTTGTTCATCGTATTCGCGATCACAATGGAACACCTAATATTAAATGTCAAAATATTTACGTTTTGCGCAATCACATATTTGAATTTCACCGGTATAAATATGGAAAATATTCCGAAACTGCTATTTTTATTTCATTATTAGCTACAATATTTTGAGTTTGTCCAAATTTTTGTAGACAAGGACTGTATTCAACTCCCTGGGGAG
This sequence comes from Micrasema longulum, assembly GCF_059751315.1. Classification (NCBI taxonomy): domain Eukaryota; kingdom Metazoa; phylum Arthropoda; class Insecta; order Trichoptera; family Brachycentridae; genus Micrasema; species Micrasema longulum. Next base: position 159,661 of record NW_028278809.1, read on the forward strand.
CTGTTAACATTAACATATTACAACAGAGATGAAGAACATTTTAAAGAAGGCAATATAGAAGTCGTCTGGGCATCTACAGGGCTTATGTGGTTTAAGTTGCCACTTTACACACTGTGTAACATTCACCACTCTGCTCATATTTGAACTTATATATTACTTCAATTCTTTCATCTGTTGATGTTTGTGAAGTTAAAGAGCTGAAATCTTTATTTATGCGAGTGAGATTCATATAATTGAATTATTTCACCTACAAACTAAGCAACGCCTGAAATTTTTATTTTTTCAATTTCTATACTTCTTCATGGACCAGGTGGATTTGCCTTCTTTAAAATGTTCTTCATCTCTGTTGTAATATGTTAATGTTTATTATTTATTATGCTATTCATTGCATTTAGCCGGCGGTTGGCAAGCCAATGTCAAGAAAAGCAGTCGCCATAGTAATTGTAATTTAATTTTCACTTTTTATTTTAGATATTCTTTACTATTATGCAAATGCAATATATTGTATTATTTTTTATAGTGAACGCCGATTTTTCGCCAATGAACTGTATTTACTTTCGAGGAAAACAAAAAACAAACCGACGCGAGCGTCGACTTAGAGATTACACACGCGTTGCCTTATGACTGCGATAACTTAAGCATGTTTATTATTGTTTATTTATTTATTTTTTTATTGAAGAAGGTAAAAACATGAACAGAAAACACAAAAGGAAAAATAATGAAACCCACTAAACCGCGAAACCGGCTTGTCAGCAGGTTTCTTATTTTTCCTTTACAAAGAGAAACGTTAGAGAAATTATATAAATTTAAAAAGTAATATAAACATTATTAGGAACAGCATACCTAATTTTCCCACAAAATTTATTTATTAAAATTAAAATAGATGACATCAAATGATAATCAATATAAAGCTCTGTTACACATTAACCATTTAATTATTTTTTTCTTAAAATCTTTGTCAACATTTTCTTTTAAAATCATCTTAGGAATCTTATTAAAATTTTTAGTAATTGTATAAAGAAGTGTTCTTTGGCCATACTTGTTTACAAACATCGATCAAACATTGTGATCGCTCGAATGCTTAGCATTTTTTTAAGCACGTCGATAGTTATATGTGATTGAGCTACTGGTCAGTTTTCAAAAATCTCTAATATTTTATACAATTTCGAATCGAATTAAATTGTTTTGTATCTGTTCCCGATTTCCCTCATCTGCGTCTATGTGCTTCCTAACGTGACTGCAACTCGGTGTATTTGCGCCGATTTGCAACGTTGAGAACCTAACTTTAGTTGTAAGTAGCCGATCTGGTACCTGATTATTCTCGATTTTAATTGGATCAAACTACATAAATTTATCTTCCGGTTTGTTTCGACGCAGCCACGGATATCGGCGTTTATCGGATTCGAGATCGATCACTCGCGTAAGCTTTCAATGTCGGGTGACAGCGTGATAGTAATTTATTTGACTTAATAGTATTTCTTCGACCACGCCTCTAGAACAGCATTTCGCAGAATTCAAAACCGCCAATTATTCACTGAATTGGCATATTAAACTCGAGTAAGTAATACTTTAAATGTTCGAGTACACCCACGTTAAATGCTAATGGTTTTTTCCTGCGGACTTCAATAAACTTAAAACAAATTCGTGCCGCAAAAGTAGACATTAAATCATTTTACTTATTGATAATGTCGTATTATTGAATTGTCATTGTATTCTCTAGTGACATTCTCCTAGCCTATTCTCCGTTTAATATTTACGCCAAGCGGTTCCCATTATGTTCGTAGCTAAAAGTAGTTTCTATAAATCCCTTTCGTTTCGGTAGCTTATGAATTTAAGTTGTACGCTTTCTGTTACTTTTCTGTCGAGAGTCAAGTAATACGACCGCAGTTTTGAAACAAATATGCATTGCGTGGGTACGTGGCTTTATCCGAAACATGCTCATTAGATTCTGCCTATAGGTTGGGTATTGTGGAGTGAACTCGCGAGGCCGATGAATAACCCCGACAACATATTTTATACTCGTACCTGCATAATAACACGAATGGTATTACACCGTTGGTACTTTCAAACACCCCTTCGTTCTTCGAACATTTAACATTTTAACAAGACAAAATGTATGAGGAATTCGCCCAATCGAAATGTGGGTTTTCATCGAGGATGTTGAAAAATTTAACATCTTAGATTCTAAGAAGAATCAGTTTGATCACTCACTATCGTGCGTGGGAATTTAATACGCTAATATTGAGCACCGTGTACAATATACGTATTATTTGTGGGGTGTGATTCCCTCATTAACATAACCAGTTGCCGCGCCCTGTCGGCCTGTCCTCCCTCTGTCGTATCTGCCAACCGTGACTAAAGTTCAGATACGAAGAGGAATTAAACCACAAAATGCATCGATGTACATTGCCGGCAAAGTTCTGCGTGAGCACACTGCAGAATCGAACGAAACTCGGGTAGAAGACCGCAATTCGGTTATGATCGGCCGTGCTAATGTATTCCTTATTGTCCTTTGTCTGCCTCTAGGGGCGACGTGCCTTTACCACATAGCCATTCCATTCGTATAAACGACACTCTGAGTTCGGTACTTCCACAGTTGACAAGTTTTAAAAAACGTCTTTAAACAAAGTGGCGTTGTTTTTCTTCGGAACAAAATGAGAAGCACACGTCGAGTTATAAATATTTAATCAGCTGGTTCAATGAGCCCTACCGATGTGCCTCGAATCGCTGTTGAAGTGATCTGTAGAAAGTTCAGTCTCTAGAGCTGACGCCACGAATATTGTTTCACGAAGCCAAAAGAAATTGGGAGAAATCTCTTCTCTCGCGGCACTTCTCACACCTCTGCCGCAGCAAAAATTTCATTTGGCGACAAAATCGTTCTACACTCAGTAGTTGCAATGCCCACCATTCATTTCATAGTCGGGTAACTACAATATATATATTTTTTTTCTCGATAAATATTACGTCAGTATTCGCCTACGAAAAGTACACTGGCTATCAATTGATGAATTATTGTGAATGTTTCGAATATTTTTTGTTATTTGTTTTTTTATTTTTTTGTACTCGCCTAGCCCACGCTCGCCCGGCTCGTTACTTTCTCTCAAATACAAAAATGTATCGCACAGTTGCGTGTTTTTTTTTCCTTTAAATATTGTATTAAAATTTCACATCATAACCAAATTGGTGCACCTCAGATAGAAGTGATTGCTCGCTTAAATTATCACGACTTTCTAGAATATTCTCGCGACTATTTATTTGTGACCTTTAATTGTTTACTTTCTGTATTAATAATTTTGTTGAACTTGAATTTTCCCCTTAGTAATTTTATTTCGTAAATATTTTCAGTAAACGCGCGTTTATCGGTCCGTTCTAAAGAAAGCTGGCAATCGTAAAATACGAGCGCAGCAATAAAACGCTAGTCACTGCGCCTTCATAGTATCGGAGACGAGAAACTTGAAGTGAACCTTTGTTGCATATGGCGTCGGAAGTAATGCGTAATCTGAACGCTGATTATGTCAATCACAGAAGTTTCTCCGCATAATTCGTCTATTGTGTGCGGCGGAGAACTGCACGCATCACTCCGTCTCCCGTCCCATAGTACCATCTCGAACCCATATTATAGTCCGTCCCGTGTCGGCCACCATTGTTCTTTCCCCCTTGTGGGGACAATTGTCCAATTGTCTTTGGATTTGAGATCGAATACAGTTTTAGAAAGTTCATTATTGTTGCTTGTTACACACGATATCAGTGTCGACTTTATTCTTCTTTATTAAAAGATAGTAAATTTATTACATAAGTATTCTGTTAACTAAATCTTTACTTTTAAAAATCTAATCTATACTTACCGCGTTACCATGTAAATACACACATATTTACGACTTTATACATTAACTGCACATACACATACATTTTATAGACACGATTCGTTGAATGTGTTATTTATTTTACTATTCAATTGTATTTGTATTTTTCTGAACCATTTTTTAGTAATGATCAGTTGCCAATGCTAATCTCCCTGAGTAAATAAATAATTTTCATTACGAATATTCTTTGTATGAATTAATAAATAAACGAATCTGAATTAATAAATTTCAATGTTTTATAAATTGTACATAGTAAAATTTAACATAGTTTAATTTTTCTTTTTTCTTATTTTCAGAGCCAAGGTGCAGAGCAAAACCAGCATGCAGTTCTTTCGCGGGCATGTTCCTTGGGGGGGAACAACCCTAGCGCGATAACCTCCGCCGCCAACCTGCAGCAGGCGCTCAAGGCAGCTGCGGTGGCGATACAGCACAGGCGCCTCGAGCGTGCGGTGTCCGAGCCGGCCCAGCTCCAGCCGCAACAACAGCCGCCCAACGCCTCCCGCTACAAGACCGAGCTGTGTCGCCCCTTCGAGGAGGCCGGCTCCTGCAAGTACGGGGACAAGTGCCAGTTCGCGCACGGCGAGCGGGAGCTGCGCAACCTGCAGCGGCATCCCAAGTACAAGACGGAGTTGTGCCGTACCTACCACTCGTCGGGCCTCTGCCCCTACGGACCACGCTGTCACTTCGTGCACAACGCCGAAGAGGCCCGCTCCCGCCCATCGCTGCCGCCGACCCCGTCCGGCTCTGGCTCCTCACTGTCGCGCAGCCCCGCTGACTCGGTGTCCTCGTTCTTCCCCTCCTCGCCACCGCTGTCCCCGCGCACATCTCCCTCGCCGTCGCTGGAGGAAGCGCGGCTACCCGTCTTCAACCGTCTTGTGGAAACCGCTATTATGGGCTTCGGCGACATGGCTTTGGCTTAAGCGCACTACTCTGCCGGCCGAACGCGTTGATTCCAGTTGTGCGAGATCCGGTGAAGCGAGGGCCGTCGAGACTTCTACCCTAGCTGCCGCGGCGTGCCCTCGCTCCCTTCGTGATCGATTCGATGTGATAAATTGTCGCCGGTCGGGGTCGGATCCGTCGGATCGTGTGACCGACCGACTTATTCGGCCAAAACGATCTTCGACGAATCCGGTCCCAGCCTCAACGGCAAAATCTTTTGTAATTATTTTGTTTATTGAACATTCGCTGTTGTTTTGCAAAGTTAGACTATTTATTGAACGTAATTGTGATTGGCGAAATAAACTGTCGATATAAATAGGGTCCTCGGGTTTGAGAAGCGAATGGCGCGACGCAAGATCGATCTCGGTGCAACGGTCCGACGCTACTAGATGGATGGAGGAAAGAGGTGTAACCCGAGACCGCGGTGCGGTCTCCTAGTCCCGCCTGTAACCCTTTGACGATGTCGGTGATGTGTCCACCGATGTGACCAATTTCAGAACTAAACGCTTGTTGTTTTCGGTAGACGTTTTCTTGTACATATTTTGACATTTTTACCAAATAATGAAAGTTCCTCACAACTGACGCGAATAAACTTTACGAGATCCATCGATTTGTTAAATTTTAATTTAATATTTTAGTTTAAGGTTAGATGTAGCGTTAATACCTAAACTGAGATTCACGAATCTGTATCGACCTGACCAATGGGGGAGCGCGTGGTACTGTTGTCGTACGTGTATTCCTACACTACACGAGCACACGCTCACATCCCAACCCTTTGTTTAAATGCCGAAGTACTACGCATCGTCGGAACCCTTCGCTTCTCAAACCCTGCGACGTTTAATAATAATAATAATAATACGGTGCCTTTTGTCGAGGTTTAGTTGTGTCTGAAGAAGAAAAAATTACATCTGAAATCAACGCATTCGCTGTCGAGTGCTCGATCCGCAGCGGCCCTGTGTTTTCCGCCCGCGGTTGGGTCTGGCACCCCTCTACCCGGTTACTGGTGTATGGTGCACTTCACTCGGCCACTGAAGCCGCACTGGGATTCGCTGCGGTGTGAAGCGAACATTCATGTTGTTAGTAGATCATTCACATTTTTATTATACTGATGTGTGGTATTTATATTATTTAAAAAATGTTTTTTTATCTTTTTTAATTATTCACTTGAATTACGCGAAAGTGTCGTGTATGGCACGACCCTAGGTTAAATAATTTATGATTTTTAATTTAATTAATGTTACTATAACTTTACTCAATGAACGGACTATACCGTGCCTTAATAAGAAAACCTGATGCCTTATGATGTAATATTGTAGCGATGTTAAAATGTCTTTTTTATAATTATTGCGTTAGCATTTGGATCTTGCTATAATTTAATTTGTGTATTGTTTTCGAAGACTTGAGTTTATTTTATTTTATCTTTATTTGAAAAAAAAATATTTAAAAATTATATAACAAATGTGTGCAAATACAATCGTTTTGTATGTCTTCCAATGAATAAAGTCTATATGAATTTCAAAATGCACAGTAAATATTGTTATAAATCTATTTCTACCTATGAATTAATGTATAAGATAAATAGTATTCTATCAAAAATTATTAACATACAATCCAAAATCTTCCATCGGTTTATAACTAACGACGAACCATTAGTTAGTATTAAGTAGAATCACACCCAACCAACCACATGTTAATCCCGCACATGGCTTGAACCTCTCCGTTTGATTCCTCACACCTCTCTTCGTTCGAGTGATCTCTGTATTCATTTCGGGGGACTTTAGTTTTACGTTTTTATATTGTCGATCGAAGCTTTGGGCCGGAAGTAGGAGTAGGAAGGCGGAAAAGGGCCACCAGGAATCGGTGCTCGGAATTCTGAATGTTTAAATACTGGCGTCAAAACCCAACGCCGCTATCGCCGCTCTGGACTCCACCGTATCTTCATCCGTCGCCGTGCACCCGAAGTCGCCTATCTGACAACTATTTCCAACCAGTAAAAAGACTCCTCGAAATATTTCTCATTTCTGTGTATGGCGACGATTGAACGATGTCTCGCGTAATTAGAAAATATTATGTTAATATTTTTTATAACTTAAGAGTTTTTCGTACTCTACATACATTTTACTCGGTTAGTTTCTGCTGGATCAATTCTGGTCACCTAGTTTTTATGCTGAAGTGTCAGGCGCGGTAATTGCGTGGGACTTTTTAAGATTTATAATAAATTGACGCTTAAAACAATTATTTATTTAAATTATTAACTTTGCGCAATCATTTATGTTCTCGTGTGCTCGGTACTCGTTCGCGATGTTTCTCGTTGTACATACTACTATATATATATTCAACTTCAATCTTCTAAACCGACTTCATATCCGTCAATTATAAGTTGAATTTCGCCGTTTCCGTTTTGAGCGACGGTTTCCATTCTGTACATTTATCTTGCATTTCACAATAATAAGCTTAATATACGAAAACGTATGTATGTACGAGTGATATCCTTAAATTATTATTTATACGATTATTTTTTGTTTTTATTTTTTGTTAATTTAAATTGTTACGTTAATTATCCGGGGGCGAAATCAGGAGACTCGTCGAGTCGGGGGAATATTTAATTAATTTATTACACTTATTTATTTATTTATTATTATATTTTCAGTTGTGAAAATTTTAATGTACTCGGAGATTAGTATATCTCTCTAACGATATGGTGGAATTTATTCTCTCTTCCTAATTTTTATCGATTAAATGAGTTTGTTAATCGTTGACTTTTGATACCGTATCCGATAAGAGTTATAGGCCGCGATAACCGGCCTAGTAACAGATTCGCCCAAGTCGAGAGTTGTTCGGTCGAGAGACAATGAATTAAAAGTTAGTTCATCGTACAATTTGATTTTCTGATCTAGAAAATAAACTAATCAATTGTTTTCATTGCAAATACTATAAATGATTATTTAAATTATGTAAATTAGATTTAATTTATTGTGAAATATGAACCCCCTCGCCTTCGAGTCTCTAAAGCTCTCGTTGCACTTGATTAAATTAAGTATTTTTTTGAATAAAAGTAATATCCTTTCACATTTGAGCCGCCAAATTGTGCCAGTGTTATCGAAGACCCTTTTGCTTAAAACCTATTTATGCTAATTATAGTGAAACCTGTACATATTGTGAGAACTTCAGTGGTTTTAGAAAATTATGAAAGTTTGTTAATATTAATTTTAATTTGATCTTACTTTAATACCGTCTGTAAGTTTTTTGTACTTTAAATAAATTTATAAAAACTATCTTTTCTTTTTTATTTGAATTTGGATTATTTAATTTAATTTGGCCACCTGAAGGCGATTTGAGTTTTAATAAATTGCAATATAGACCGTGATTAAATCCTTACATGTATTTTCCGACAACGTAAAAAGATATGTATTTTTGTATCTAAAAGTGAAATTTACTGAATTTTATTTCCCGGGTGCAACTGCAACTTGTATCTCACCCGATAACTTATTTTTTTACACAATTTGAATATTTTTTATTCAAAATATCTCCCGTGACTATATTTTTACACTCCATAAGACCTTTTCATATTTCGTTCTATGGGACCAATTATTTTAATATGTATTAATTATACTTTTATTTTGGTTACTCTTTCCTATAAGCAAATATGCGAATATCTTTTGGTTAATTAAACAAATAACATTATATATCGTCAGTCATTTTTGTATTTTAGGTTATAAAAATATTATTTTATGCTATTTAATGTTTTGTAATTTAATTTATACTTTTAGTCTTATGGTATTTTGATAATTCTGGTATCTCATGTCTTTTTTCTGAATTTTCATGAATAAAAGACAAAATGTCTGTGTATAAATTATACCGTTGTTTCATTTGGTCTAACTAACTAACTAACTAACCATCACGCCATTTCCCCAGAGGGGTAGGCAGAGAGGATAGAACGCCACACCACTCTGTCCTGGCACACTTCCTTTGCTTCCTTCACATTCATACATCTTCTCATGCACGCACGTCGATTATTCCGACTTTTCACATGACCACTTTCATTTGGTCATTTGGTTTCATTTGGTCGATCCTTAAATTTTATTATGGCAAGTGTAAGTGCATAATATATATATTTTACATAAATCGTTGTTGAAAGTAAGCAACTGGACACTATTATTCTCTTGTCAAAAGGGCGGGTTGATTCTGGAAATAAAGTAAAGTTAAATAATTGATGCGTTTTCGTCAAAATGATTGTTAATATTGTTTTTTTTATGCAACCCATTTTGTCCACCTTAACCAAACATTTTTAAAAGTTTAATATTTTGTAGTGCAACTGGCCCTAACTGGTTGTACTGGCCCATCAAAAAGGGTCGGGTAATTGTCATCATGAATTTTTTGGAAAATCTTTTTTTTTATTAAAAAAAATAAAAAAGGAAGGTCAAAGATAAACTCTACCAACGAAGCGGTACGCACCTGGCGCACCCAAGGAAGCGGCTGGGTAGGGGAGGGGTGACGGTTTGTGTAAGCGATAATAGTCTGAGACATTAAGGATTGTCATTTTTAAAAACAAACAAACCGTCACGCCGTTACCCGTAGGGGTAGGTAAGGAAGATAACACACCAATTCATTCATTTTAAAACTTTATTAATTAATTTTTTTTTATAAAAAAAATAAGTTTTTGATAAAAAATATTAGAATTTTTTAATAAAATTTACCACCGGGAATATTTCTCTGATGTTTCGCAGTCTGGCTCTGAAACACCGTGCATAGTTATTTATTTAATCAATATACGGCCTAAGCCAATTACTACAGTTATATGAATAAGTAAAGACAAGAAACTGAACAAAAAGAACATAAAACTACGTAGCAAAGACAAACGAGGAAAGTAAAATAATGGTATGCAATAATATATCACATGATCAACGTATAATATTCCTAGATAAGCCGTCTAACCCATCTTCATCCTAAACTGAGTTAATGGCGAATAGATAACGGGAAAACGGGATGATCTATCCCAAAGAATTCCAAGTTATGCGACGAACTGACTATTCAACACATTAAGACAAAAACAAAAGATTTGATAAATAGCAAATTTTGACTTTTTGTGACATGGTTGGGAACATGAAAAGAAATTGATTGCAATAGAGATGGAACATCATTTATAGCAGAGCTGTCCAGAGCACGGCCCGCGGCTTATATTTGTGCAGCCCGCTACGTGTTTTTTTTTTTCTACCGCAAATACGAAAAAAAATATTTCGTAGAACATTATTTTAGCAAGAGGCTAAATTAGCAGTTCATAATGGAGTTCTGGTGCCAACCCTAATGTATGGAAGCGAAGCATGGAGTTGGAAAAAAAGGGACGAAAGTAGACTGAATGCTGTTGAAATGCGATCCCTCAGGCGAATGTGCGGAAAAACAATGTATGATAGGTGCCCTAATGTCGAAATTAGAGCAGAATGCAAGGCTGAGTTAAGCATTGTCGACAAAATTAAGAAAGGTCTTTTGCGATGGTTCGGTCATGTGGAGCGAATGAATGATGAAAGAACGGCTAAAAAGATTTATGATGCGAATGTGTCTGGTTGTAGAAGTCGAGGAAGGCCGAGAAAGACATGGCATGATCAAGTACAACAAATTCTTGAAAGTGGTCATGTGAAAAGTCGGAATAATCGACGTGCGTGCATGAGAAGATGTATGAATGTGAAGGAAGCAAAGGAAGTGTGCCAGGACAGAGTGGTGTGGCGTTCTATCCTCTCTGCCTACCCCTCCGGGGAAATGGCGTGATGGTTAGTTGGTTAGTTATTTTATTTTTATGGCATTCCAAATAAATTAATGAAATTGTAAACAAAAGGAGGATCTATCGCATTTAATAAAACTCGCAGTTCTTAAAACACGTTTATTTCAATAAGAGAAACGATGGACGGAGCAACACAACAACGATACGTACGCGGTGAGTTCTGCAGCAGGAGAGAGAGAGGGTAGAGCTTAGAGCTTCTGGCTGCTGATCCTAGCGGCGGCGGAAATGTCCAAGTGTTGCCATCCTGACGGGGTTACCATCGTTATAAATTATTTATTCAAATGGCAAAAAGTTTTCTGTCACTATTATTAAGGGAATTCCCGAACTGTGTATTATTTCTCTAAACTAACGAATCTTGCCTTAAAAATATGTACCTATGTAAAAGTGCTTGATCAATTATGAATTTGATCAAATCTAAATATAGGTCTTCGTTGTCAAATAACTCATCTACACACGCACTGCGTCTGGCAACAACTAATATTGATGTTATTGACAGAACTGTAAAAAAAAATTTAACGAAGAACTAATAAAATTAATTATTAGTTCTTTATTAATAAATCAGGTTGTGGTTCCGTGGATAGTCTAAAGTCTGTGGTTCGAATTCCACTCTACCCCAACTGGATTCCCATTTTCTAATAGTGAGTTATTTACAACTCGATGAAAATGGCCTTGAAAATGAAAGATTTGGTAAATCATAAAAATGCAAATACTTCTTTGTCTAAAAAAAATAAATTATGTGGTAACAATTATTTATATTTTTAAATTGAAGTGTGTTTCTGCGGCCCTCCGATCGATTTAGTTATTTGAATTGGCCCGGGATCGTATCTGGTTGGACAGCCCTGACTTATATCATTAAGCATTTTTGGCGTTAATTTTCAAATTTGGAAAAAAACTGACTAAGCTCATATTAACATCTAATACTAGGAAACAAATAAATATAATTTAAAGAAATGCAAGAAATACAGTATAAAATTTGATCATCATCATCGGTGGCGCTACAGCCCGTTGTAGACCCTGGCCTCCTCCAGAATCTGTCTCCATTCCTCCCTGCACCCTGCGGCTCTTCTCCAGTTTGTCAGGCCAATCGCTCTAATGTCACTTTCCTTATTGTCCAGCCATCTTAATTTTGGTCTGCCTCTGCTTCGTCTGCCTTCCGGGGTGGAATAAAGAATCTTTTTTGGGGTGCGATCATCGTTCATTCTGTGCACATGGCCCAACCATTGTAATCTTCTTATTTTGATGAATTGTGCAATGTTGGGTTCGCCATACAGTGCCTCTAATTCATGATTAAGCCGTCTCAACACTCCGTTTTGGTTGACAGCGCCAAATATCTTCCTTAATATTTTTCTTTTAAATACTAATACCATATTTTTTCATCAGTAAAATTTAATTCAGGCAGCTTAAAAATGAATATTTATAATATAATCAAACAGTTTATTGCACTCGATCCACGAAGAATGGTCATACATAATTTATTATCCGTCACACAGCAAACTTTGGGAAGGAGTGTGACGGTAATTCTCAAAATTCGAGTAAATTTACCCTGATTCACTAGGTTTGTTTTTTTTTCATATTTCCTGTAATCGAGATAGCAATTCTAATGTTATAACTACCAAATAATAACTAAAACCAAAAAAATAAATAATCAATTTATCACTCTGAAACCTAAATTAAATCTGGCAGAAAATTTTCGTTAATTTTTTTTCTTGTAGTTTAGAAATGATTACTTGGCAGTAATCATTTCTAAACTACAAGAATTGACATTTAAATGTATTTATATTCGGTTTCAAATGTGTCTTTTTACTAGTGTATTTTCATTTGTATGGGAAATAAACAACAGTTGCTAAAATCGAAAAGTAAAAAATAACAGTTTTAATAAAAATATGTATAAAAAAATACTTAAACTTAAACATTTAAATTTCATCAAAACAATGAATTTCTTTGTCAACAACAACAAACCATCACGCCGTTTCCCCGTAGGGGTAGGCAGAGAGGATAGAACGCCATAACACTCTATCTTGGCATACAGACTTCGCTTCCCCTACATTCATACATCTTCTCATGCACGCACGCCGATTATTCCTACTTTTGACATGTCCATCTTCAAGTATTTGATGGACTTGATCGTGCCATGTCTTTCTCGGTCTTCCTCGAAACTGCAGAAAACTGCATCCATCAACATTTGCATCGTAGATCCTTTTAGCCGTTCTTTCGCTGTCCATTCGCTCTACATGTCCAAACCAACGCAGCACCCCTTTCTTGATTCTGTCAATAATGCATGTCTCAGCCCTACACACTTCACGGATCTCGACATTTGTGCACCTATCATACATCGTTTTACCACACATTCGCCTAGATTTCTTACCGTCCATGGGCTCTGTAGCTGCAAGACGTGCTTTAATCAAGCTCCCATCTGTCGTCATTTATATTGATCTTCTAAATTTGTTGCAACAGAGAGGGAAAACATTTTTCAGAAGGGAATATGGAAGTCGAATTTAAATCTAAAGAACTCTCTAGAGAGGAAATCCAGTCAGTCTGCAAACATTTGGACATACTCAAAACATTGTTAAATTGATCTTAATTGGAAACGAGAAACTAGAATCCCAGCCATCCATGCGCTCTGAAGCTGCAAGACGTGCTGGGATATTTATTTATTGTACAGCGCCCTTGAGGTGATTTTCACAAAAATTTCGCTGTATAAATTATCCAACAATATATGATGTCGAAAGCGATGTCCGATAACTAAAGGGTGGGTATTGTCAGTGTACACCCATCGAACACAGAATGTATGAACATGTGGACATGCACAATCGGGTTGTGGCCCCGTGGCTAGTGTCTCGGACTTACGGCTCAAAGGCCCGTGGTTCGAATCCCACGCTCCCATTTTCTTAAAGTGAGATATTTACAACTCGTTAAAACGACGAAATTGACGTTGACGAAACTCGTTGACGGAAAGTAATTTCGCCTGAGTTCGATAGGGATCATGTTAGGATCTGTGTTAGGATTTTGCCGGTAGTGTCTTGATAATTTGATGTTCCACTATGATTTGTTATAGATACGTATTGTTTTTCTTCTGTTGATTGAGTGCATGTTGTATAGGGCAAATTATTCTAATGTTTCCTATATGTATTTGGGTTTCGTGTCGTTTGATTGATTTGTTTGTATTACTACGTTCTTCTTCTTTTCCGATGCGGGATCTGGAGCGTGCGGCCGCAATCTCAATTTGGAACTAACACTATATTCCTCCACTGTCATACTGGGAAATTAGAAAAGGGTGATTGTGCTGACCATGTGTATTTGATTAATCACAAACTGACAATACTGCAGTGAGGGGTACAATGAAAGTTTTTAAAGTTTATTTGTTTTGTTATTTTCGCGGTTTGATTGTGAAGAAATATTAAATTTTCGTTTAATTAGTTTAAAAAAAAAAATTGATATTGATTTGCGAAACTGAAGGAAGACTTAAGTCTTTATGAACAGTTTCGGGAAAGGGGTGGATGCTTTCATTGTAACTCGTTAAAAATGGCCCTCAAAATTTGATATTTGGGTAAATCATGAGAACCCAAATATTTGGTTTTAAAAAGGAGTAATATTTTTTTCAAAAACCATTTTATTTTTCTTTGGTTGGTTGGAAGAAATTGCCATTTGGCAATAAGCCCGCCAATGTACAAAAAACATTATGTACAAAAAGTTAAATAAATAAATAAATAAAACATTGACATTTTTTTTTGAAAAAGAAATCAACTAAATATCTTAACTATGAAGAGGGGATGGGTGGGGGTGGAGAAAAGAAAACTCGAATTATCAGGAAGTGAGATTTCAATCGTGATTCGAATATGAATAAAGTGCATAGGTATTTAATTATCAATCTAATATAACTTCTGGTGATAAACGATGATTTATTTTGAACGAGTCAATAGTCAACAGTCGTAAGTACCTTGGGGCTTAGATGATAAGTCCCAAGGTAGGCATAATGAAGTGGTTGGTAAGGTCAACAGACGAGGAAATCGTTTAATCTCGAGTACAGATTTAGTCGAATGCCTAAATATAAAGGAAGCGATATGAAAAAGGAGTTATGGCTTCCCAAGTACTGGCCGTGAACTAATCGTAAGTCAGTGACTTTAGTATTATCGTTCGAGGTGTGCCCTTAGCTCGTACGCTGGAGGTTTATAGCTACTGGTGGATTTTTATAAGCTGGCGCGTACGCTATACTCACACATACGCATTGTGTAGTCTCCGCGAATAAGCCCGTGGTATGACATCGCACGGCATACGCATTATGAAAATAATCTCTGTCTCTCTCGCGCTTATGAGCGTGACATAGACAACTATTACTTTACTAGTTGCTAATATACACAGGATGCTTCTGCGTTCGTCTGAATTTCGCTACGATTCTTAATAGTAAAAATATAGATTCGATGTCTAGGTATTAAGTTATGGACTAAAACACTGGTTTATCAATATGTATTTTCATGTAATCAAATCATTTAATTTTTAATTAAATCAAATTATCTAGTGCTGGCGCTTTCGCAAAACTTACACAAAAACATTTTTTATGTACAGAATATTGATTTGAAAATCTTGATACTATATATTATTTTATTAAATGTTTTTAAAAAATTCCTTTGGATTAGAGCGAAAAAAAACAACTACTTAAGAAAAATTAATATACATATTTACGAGTATTCATAATTTTAAACAAGCATGTTTTTTTTATTTAATATTTTATGTTCATTTTAATAATAATGAGTAGAAAGTAATTTAAATGCACAGTTCAAATTATATCGGAGAAAATATGTAATCACATTTATTGATAAACAATAAATCTTGATATTTATATGCTTAAAATAATCTACACAAGTTCGCATTCTAGTTCTAGAGTAATTGACTATAAAAAATTACATTTTTTCACATTTTAATTGCCCCTAGATATTGGAAGGACTATAATTAGTAAAATGCAACATTTAAAAAATTATTTGAAAAATACAAAATAATGAAACAAAGTATTTTAATAAATTGATATTACATTTTCTTAACCGATTGTATTTTTTTTCATATACACAACCACCTAATCAGAATCTTATCTTACACAGAATTTTTAAAAAAGTTGGCACATTTAGTAAAAATTTATAACAACATTCTTATTTCAACAGAGAGAGAAAACATTTTCGAGAAGGGAATATTGAAGTCTAGGCATTTACAGGGCTTATGACCTGACATTGGCTGGTTTAAGTGACCACTTTACTCACTGTGTAACATTCACCATTCTGCCCATGTTTGAACATCCACATTTCCTCAACTCTTCCATCTGTTGACTTTTGTGAAGTAAAAGAGCTGAAACCTTTATCACGTGGGTGAGATTCATCCGGCTGAACCAAATCACCTACTAGGCAACGCCTGAAAACAATTTTCCAATTTTTATACTTCTTCTTTTACCGGGCAGTAATTCAACAATGTTTGATTATGTCCAAATGTGGAAATATGGAAATCTGTTGAAATAAATTTAAATATGAACAACTCCCTAGGGAGGAAATCCAGCCAGTCTGCAAGCATTTTTATTTAATTAATTATGGATAACTTATATAGCGCCATTTTCGTAATAAAATACCTCAAGGGCGCTTTACATGGTGATTCTATTGTTAAGTTAATTAAATTGAAGCTTTTAAATTTGTAATTTAATCAAAATAATTTATTTTGTTGTCACCTGCTACGGATTTATTCAAATGATTTAGAGAACAAGTGGGTCTTAAGTTTTTTCCGAAACATCACTTCACTTTCACAGCCTCGCACCTCTGCTGGGAGAGCATTCTATGCCATAGGGCCTGCGACCGCAAATGCGCGTTCACCAAATTTAGTGCGCTGTTTGTGAGAGGTATAATAACTTTTCCTCTCGCCGTAGACGTAGCTGATCTAAGCGTGAGACGCCTGTCAGCTAGTTCATCTGGAATGCATAGTTCCCTTAGATATTCCGGAGCCGAGTTGTGCAGTGACTTATACATAAGCCAACAGAGTTTGTATTCGACCCTGTGGAAAACGTAGCCAGTGTAGTTCCCGTTCTATTTGGACAACATTTTCACACTAAAACATTTATAATCAACATCCTGTAGATTTTAAATGCGTTAGTGTGAGTTTTCTGAACACGCCAGCTTAAGTCAAACCACCAGTTACTTCAAGTGTTATGCCCGTGTAACGAGACCTTTAGATAAAACAATCAATTATCTTATAAGAAGAAGTAAAACGGACGTCACTAAATTAATGTAACATATACCAAAAGTAAAGAAAGAAAAAAACGCAATATATCTTACAAGGGCCTGTATTACAAATTACAATAGGAACAGTTGTTATCTTCAATTTTAACTGTAAAGTAAAATTAAGTTTTCTGTATGAAAAATAGATCGATACTTGTTCAATGAAGAAGTTCAGTGGTTTTTTAAAAACAAGGAGCTAGACTCCCAACCGTCCATGCGCTCTGTCGCTGCAAGAGGTGCTGGGATATTTATTAATTGTACAGCGCCCTTGAGGTGATTTTCACAAAAATGGCGCTAAATAAATTATCCACCTAGATATATATATAACTGAATGAGAATAAGGGAAAATGAACCTCTGACGTCACACGCGGAGTTATCTCCGAAATACAAAACTTTAAAAAATCATAGCCTTGATAATACGATACATTTTTTTTTTAATTGGCTTGGTTATTAGACTATTAAGTCTGACAACAATTTTTACTTTTTTAAACACAGAACTTCCTTATTTAAAAAAAAACCTTCTCTAGGATAAAAGTAAATAAACACGTGCAACAAATTAAAATGTTCTTTCGAATCCCACTCTACCCCAACTCGATTCCATTTTCTAATAGTGAGTTATTTACAACTCGTTTAAAATGGCCCTCAAAATAAAATATTTGGGTAAATCATAAGAACGGAAATATTTCTTTAAAAAAAATAAAAAAATTAATGCCCTGCAAAACGGAAAATAATGATTAGTTGTTGTTGAAATAATAGGAAATTGAAAGTTGCATTGATTATACTATTTATTTTCTTCGTAATGTTATGTGATAAACACTTTCTATAACTTGTAGCGGAATAATCAATAATCATGTAAAGGGGTCAGAAATTATCGCAAACGTTTCACTAAATTCGTTCATTTCAGATAAAACACCTCACACATACCGTCTCCGGTTGAATTATTGGTAACATTTTATTTTGAAACACTCGAAACTATGTGTAGGTAGGTATGTATTTATTCATATTTTTTTCCATTATAAACTATGGATTAATGATTAAAATTGGAGTTACCCGTGCCGAGGACACTTAACAATATACTTTTTGAAAAATATTTTTACATTTGAGAATAAAAAAAAGACTTAATAAACAGAGATAATAATGTTGAAATGCGATCCCTCAGGCGAATGTGCGGAAAAACAATGTATGATAGGTGCCCTAATGTCGAAATTAGAGCAGAATGCAAGGCTGAGTTAAGCATTATCGACAAAATTAAGAAAGGTCTTTTGCGATGGTTCGGTCATGTGGAGCGAATGAATGATGAAAGAACGGCTAAAAAGATTTATGATGCGAATGTGTCTGGTTGTAGAAGTCGAGGAAGGCCGAGAAAGACATGGCATGATCAAGTACAACAAATTCTTGAAAGTGGTCATGTGAAAAGTCGGAATAATCGACGTGCGTGCATGAGAAGATGTATGAATGTGAAGGAAGCAAAGGAAGTGTGCCAGGACAGAGTGGTGTGGCGTTCTATCCTCTCTGCCTACCCCTCTGGGGAAATGGCGTGATGGTTAGTTAGTTAGTTAGATAATAAACAAAATGTTCAGACAGTTTTAAACACTACGTATGTATGTCAATAATCAATTTATGAACATCTTCATTACTTATATTACAAAACGCACAATGAAAGAACGAAAACATAACATATGTAGCTATGCGTTTGTGGAGCAGTTGATTCAATATTGGTTTTGGCGAATGAGACAATAAATTTTACTTCTACCTAGCTCCACTATCCATTTTTTATGGCCTTTTTTAACATTTTCTTGTTACTAATTGTTTTAATAGATAGTGGAAGTAGGTTATAGATTTTACTTGAATAATACTTACAATTCCTTTGTCCGAAAGTGGTATTAGTTTGTATTTGTTTAAGTTATCTTTGTGTTGAGGATCTAGTGATTATATTATTTGTATGTGATGTATTGTAGGGGTTATGTCTTCTTTAGTTTTTGAATCTGTGAGTATTCTTTTAGCGTGTAATTGCTTTGGTGTCATAAGTTGTGATATGTGGAATATTTTTTGACTGAGTATTATTTTAACTATGGATTTTTGTTCAACAAATACACTAATTAAAACTGTGTCACTCGCACCACCCCATACGATTATACTATATACCTTATCTTATTTTAAAATGAAGATCTGAATATTTTTGTAAAAAGGAAAATAGTCGGGTTTACGATACTAGAAATAAACGTAAATTGACAATTCCATTGCTGAAAAATCATTTATATAAAGAGGGCCCATATGCATGGCTGTAAAAATGTTTAAAAATATTTTTTTTAAACAAGGAATCGCAGTTATAAATTAATCTTAAGAGGACATTTCAATTTCTTATACAGTATACAATACAATGAAAAATAAGTTGGACGTGTGCACTTATTAACTTAGATTTATTCCTAAGAGATTATTCGCTAAAGTTTGGAGAGTATCATAAAAAATGACGATTTTGTTATTTTAAAAGTATACATTATATTTCCGACACATGCAGGCCATATGCCCTGTCATTGACTGGTTTAAGTAAGGTTTTAGCTCTTGTACAATGTATAAGAAGCGATGTCCGTAGGTAAAGAAAGAATGATATATCGTTCTATTTTTTCTGCCTACCCTTACAAGAAAACGACGTGATGGTTTGTTAGTTTATAATTTGCGAACTATTTGTTATGTGTAAATCATGACCACATTCAAAACTGATAACTTTAACAACCAAAAAAACGTATGGTCTTTTGACTTTCTTCCCTTAGCTGATACATGACATATGACCCGTATTCAACCAGAGCCGTACACGAACCTACCCTAATTGATTGCCCACCCCAAAGCGAATACCTCTTTTGCGATAATACTCATGTACAATTTTAATAATGTTTTTTTCTCGTTGATGCGCCGAGCTGTACAGTTATATTATAAGGAAATACCATTAGAAATAAGACAACAAAAAAAATCATTTGATTTAAATGTAAGATTAGCAGCTCTTAAAAAGTAATCGTATGCGGGTTGACTTTAAAGAAGTTTTTTTGGTTATTTGAACGAAAATCATTGTATTGAACTGATTTTTTTGTTTACAATGAGTAAGTGCATTAATTAAGTAATTTAGCATCGACTTGACCCTTGTGTATCTGTTTTTTTTTCTCGGGATTATTCTTGGACCTTTTTTTTGTAATAGAATTTGTTTAAAATGTTTTGATCTCTGCAATTTTTTTCGTGATAGCTTTCAAGTGCACATATATATTGTTTAGAAATGTTAATAATTAGTGGTAATTAGATATAAGTTAATATTAGCACATTAATTTGTCATGTTTGTACTAGTTTAAAACTAAATTAATTTAAAAAATCTATTTCGCACCCCTCAGAACAGTCGCGTGGCAGTTTTTTAATATTTCTTAATTAAAAACGAATAATTTATAAATATTTAAAAACGATATATTTTATTTAATTTGAAAAATTAATTCAATAAAGATACATACAAGAAAACATACAATTTGAAGGTATTTCTCGATTCAATTTCATATGCATATGTACACAAGATATATAGTACTTCATTTTTTGTTTTATTTTTTTATTTCTTATAAGTTGTACACGTGTTTTAAATAACTAAGATTTATTCGTATAAAAAAAAGACGATTTTGTTATTTCAGCAGTATATTTAATATTCCCGACACTTGCGGGAGTGCGGTACTCGTATGTAGTATTTCTTGAAAACAAAGGCAGTTAAAATATGTCCCGATGTTAGAGTGTTCTCAATTGCGCATTTATTTATATTTTATTAGGGCGGTTAGTTTACTTTACAGTTAAATATTTTATACTGGTTTTATATCGGAACTACGCGACGATAAATAATTACTTATTTATTAATTTATACATACACCCTCTGGGCATTTTTTAAGGACATTTTTATACATAGAAAATTAATGGAAAAGAAAGTATAAAGACACAATGGTAAAGAGTAGACTTGGTGGGAGTAGAAGCGGGAGAGAGGTGTTTATAATTTAATTTGATTCGGTGGATCGTATGAAAGAAGACAACTTGTTATCAAAGAAATCCAAACTGGTATGTTTGTTGGCAGACCTAAGAATTCTGGGAATAGGGGAATGAAAACCATAGTTAGTTCTATGGCTATCGGTATGAAAGAGTAGGTTTTGTCTGAGGTTTCTAGTTGAGATATTTAATTTTTCTGAGCTCGGTAGTTCAGGCGCAATAAAAATTTAAAACATTATACCAAATGAAAGAGAAAACACGTTTAGTTTAAATGACAAAAGTAAATTTTTTAAATATATATAACAATAATAATAATAATGTTTAGATAATTTATATAACCATTTTTGTGAAAATCACCTCAAGGGTGCTGTACAATAAATAAATATCCCAACAAGTCTTGCAGCTACTGAGTGCATGGACAGTTAAAATTCTAGACCCCATTAACTAAATTTAGATATTTGATAGTTGATAACATTTACATAATATGATAAAAATAATATGATAGCAAAAAGTCTTGCAGCTTCAAAACGCATCTACAAATGAAATTTCAACAACATAAGAATGATTTTTAAAGTTAATAATAAAAAAATATTTTAAGAATCGCAATTATAATACATTGAGCAAAGAACTAGTAAGTATGGCAATTAAGTGAACATGTAACAGCACAAAAGTAAAATATAAAAAACTAAACAAAGATACCATTCCTTAACTTATTATTAAGGATAACAAGACAATAGACGATACTCAAACTAGTCCCTGTTTTATTTTGGTGTGCAGTAAACAGTACTAACATATACTTGTACACGCAAAAATATACAGAAAGTAGAAAAAAGTCAATAGAAAGCAAAATATATATTTTTCAATATATATTATAGGTACATAACATGTTATCAAGCAGAAATATTTCTTTCGAATCACAAACATATAACCTTTACCATTTTGTTCTACTTTTGGTCCGCATTTTTAAATTTGATAAAAAACAGACACAAATTATGTTAAACCTAATACATAAAATCGAATATTAAATACATCGAATGGACAAATAAACAATAATCGAATACTGTTGACGTTCTGTTTTACAAATCTGTTGCTTCTGATTTCGTCAGCCGAATTATAAGCCGGCGAAACATGTGCCAAGTTTTGTATTTTTCTTCGATATGGGAGACTTGACGTTAGTTAATTTTATAATTGAACGTAGTTATGCAGAAAGCAGCCAGCTATGTAAAAGTGAAACCGAGATAATAGCACCTTTGTGAAAAGATTGAATGATCAAATATACGCAACAGTTGGAATGTTTTTTTACTTTGAGAAATGATAAATAATGCGTACATTCGTTTTTTTATAACACAAAAAAGAATTTAATTGTGTATTTAACCAGTTTTAATGATTTTTTAAGTCTGGCTGACTACACAACCTGAGATGTGCATTCAGAAAACAGCCAACCCTAGTTAAACTCTGATGTGTGTTCTGTTTTTATGTTTTGAACATATTATTTTATAAAGTTTATATTTGAAGCACTAACTTTGTGGTTATTCATTATAATAAAATAAATAAAACAACTTTGTTTTTAACGAATAATTTTTTTTTTTTTTTCTTCAACCGGAATCAAAGCAAACAAGCTTCTTCGTCAAGGTTTACGTAACTAATGAATTAATTCGTATTTTATTTTTATCATGTACTCTTAATACTACACGTGGACCCAATATCGAGTCGTTTTTTCCTTATACGGGTGGTAATTTGATATCACTATTTTCGAAGTTAGACAGGAGAGGACTAAAAGAAATATTGTTTATTTGGTTATTAATTATTTTTATCTTATTATGAATCGTTTTTTTAATTTCTAAGATTTCTAAGTTGTCTAATTTTAATATTTTATTGTCAACATGAAGTACTTTTAATCCAGTGTCTTTATTGAAGTAATAATTATTTTCTATCAGATGATTTGCGAATTCAGAAAAATTATTATTAGTTAAGCATCTTAAGTGTTCTTTTACTATAACGTTAAAGTTTCTTTTAGTTTTTCCAATGTAGATTGAATTGCAATCGTAACAATTTAATTGGTATATCACAGATTTATTATATTTTTGTTTATATTAGGGTACTTAATTGTAAAGAATCATTTAATTCATTAATTATAACAACTATAAAAATAATTTAATTATGTGTTAAAGGAATTAAATGACTTTTTCAAGTCTGGCTGACAACACAACCTAATTAATGCATTTTGCATAAAACAACCAGGTTGAATGATGCCTCATTTAAATGAATGAATGAACTTTGAAAGTATTATTTATTTATTTATTTATACGCCCAATGGTCATTTTTATGGACACATTTATGCATGGAAAATTATTATAAAAAAACTAGAAAGACTCAATGGTTTATAGTAGACTTTGTGGGAGTGGAAACGGGAGAGAGGTGTTTATAATTGCATTTGATTCAGTGATCGTTTGAAAGAAGACAACTTGTGACTAGGTGACATTCTGTATTAAAACAAATTATGAATTTAAAAAATTGAAATACTTATGTGTTTATCCGCTTTTATTTATTTAAGAAAGTAAAATTCACCATCATCATTCCCTTTTGGCACCTAATGGTGCATAGGGCACTGGCTTAGCACACCAATTGCAGCGTATCTTGATCATTTTTATTACATGAAGGTAAAATGATCACTCTCACGCTTCATGAAACATTTTTAGTGTAAAGAGGCCCTTTTAAATAAATATTTCATATCAACCATGTCGGGAATCGAACCCGAGACCTCTTGCATGGGAGGTAAGTGCGCTGACCATTACACCACGAGGCCGACTAGATTTCTGGAGGCATTAATCCTCCTATCAGCATTTATACCGTAAGATTTTTCTAGTGCTGTGGGTGTTTTCAGCAAGTTGAGAAAAGCTGTTTTTACGATCAATACTTTTTTCAGAACCATCACGCCGTTTCCCCGTAGGAGTAGGCAGAGAGGATAGAACGCTATATCACTGTCTTCGCATACAGACCTCGCTTCCTCTGCATTCATACATCTTCTCATCCACAACCGCCGATTATTCCTACTCTTGTTATTTGCAATTTGATTAAAACAATTTATTTTCTAATCACATGTCATGATTTATTCAAATGATTTAGAGAACAAGTGAGTTTTAAGCTTTTCCGAAATATCACTTCACTCTCACAGCCTCGCACTTCTGCTGGAAAAGCATGCCATGGCATCGGGCCTGCTACCTGCGACCGCAAATGCGCGTTCACTGAATTTTGTGCGCTGTTTGCGTAGAGGTATAATAACTTTTTCTCTCGCCGAAGACGTAGCTGATCTAAGCGTAAGACGCCTGTCAGCTAGTTCATCTGGAATGCATAGTTCCCTTATAAAATATTCCGTAGCAGAGTTCTGCAGGGATTTATACATAAGCCAACGGAGTTTGTATTCCACCCTCTGTGGAAAACGTAGCCAGTGTAATTCCCGAAGTAGTGGAGTGATATGACTGAACTTAGAGATTCCGAAAATACGTCTCGCTGCAGCATTTAATACAGATTGATGGACTTGATTGTGCCATGTCTTTTTCGGTCTTCCCCGTTTTCTGCATCTATCTAAATTCGCATCGTGGATGCTTTTAGCCGTTCTTTCGCTGTCCATTCGCTCTGCATGTCCAAACCTATTAAAACTAAACCAAAACTATTTTCAGAAAGTGATTATTAGAATTTGTATATCTGGGAAGTATGTTTACTAGGGATGAAAAGACTGAGAAATATATTGAAAGGAGGGTTAGTGCAGAAAACAGGGTGAACGGAGAACTGAGGAGGCTAAACTAGCAGTTCACAATGAGTTCTAGTGGCAACTAATGTATGGGAGAGAAGTATGGAATTGGAAAAATGATGATGAAAGTAGGTTAGATGCTGTCAAAATATGATCCCTCAGGAGAATGTGAGGTAAAACGATGTATGATAGGTGCACAAATGTCGAGATCCGTGAACTGTGTAAGGCTGAGACATGCATCATCGACAGAATCAAGAAAGGGGTCCTGCGTGTGTTTGAACTTGTAGAGCGAATGAACGGCGAAAGAACAGCTAAAAGGATCTACGATGCGAATGTTGATGAGTGCAGAAAACGAGGAAGACCGAGAAAGACATGGCACGATCAAGTCCATCAAATGTTTGAAGATGGACATGTCAAGAGTAGGAATAATCGGCGTGCGTGTATGAGAAGATGTACGAATGTAGAGAAAGTGAGGTTTGTATGCAAAGATAGAGTGGTTTGTTTGCTTGTTTGTTTGATTATTACAGTTTTTTGTATGAAAGCGGCGTGGCTGTTTTGGCAGAGCAAAGAATTGACTTTACGCCACCCGATAACACCAATACCTTATTTTTTCCAAATTGTTTACTGGCTGCTTTCTGCATAACTACGTTCAATTGTTTGCGGACCTATTTCAACATGTCCATACATGTTTCTGTATTTTTATCGTAACCAGACGTTCGTTTTATATTTAAAAACTGACTCTGCAACTCATTTGGTATGCGTATTACGTTTATATAATGTACAACTAAAGAAGTATACATATGCGGACGTGGTAAAATTATGTCGTTATGGATATTTTTTAATACACATGGCACGTAGTGAATTTAAAAAAAAAACATCTTTAGGAGAAATAAACATTTTAAATATTGTCATTTCATTTCATTTCATTTCATTTATTTATTCAGATATTTAGAACATTACAGAAAAAAGACCCAATTCATTCTAAATACAATAATAAATCACAAATTACAGTAGATAGCTATGTTATTAAAATAATATCTTAACAAAATGTAAAAAGAAAAATTAAAAGTTAGAAAGTGCTTTCCTAAGGGAAGGTCCACTGCCGTGAAATATGTCGACATCCGAGGCGATGCGATTAAGTAGCAAGATTGCTCTACCAAACGGCATAACCATTGGCAGGTTGGTTCTGCATCGCGGTAGGTAAAACAATCGATGCTGTCTTTGTCGAAGATAGTTATCAGGTACGAACAGACCTACATCCATCAGAATTTCTGAGTTATGTATGCGACCACCGATCACCTGGAAAAAGTGAACACCCAAATGAACGTCCCTCCTCCTCCATAATGACTGATAGCCTATCATTCCCAGGAAAAAGTCGGTTGGGAAGAGCCAAGGATAATAAATAATAATAAAAAAACAGAATTTTGGAAAAAAATTGATCGGAACCAGCATGAACACGATCACAATACTAGAGAAAAGAACAAAATTAGACTTCCATTTAGGAAAAAGGCAAAGTCACAAAATTCAATTTTATTTAAAGCAATTAAAAAGTATTACGAAATGGAAAAAAATATTTATGAAGAAAAAAACATATCAAAATTTAAAATAATGGTCAAGACATATGTGATAAACAATTTATAAATTAAATATATTTGCAATTAGAACACACATAACAATATGTATGATATGTGTGCCCTACTTTAAGATTTAAATTAAAAAAAATAAAAAATAATATCCATACTATTTTAGGTACACATAGCGCAGACATTTTTTCTGCACTCTCTCCACCATCAAAGAGTATCGAGTCTCATGTGGCGACCAAATAATGGAACTAAACTCCAAACGACTTCTTACCAAGGAATTATACAATGTCCTCATAATCTGAGCTTTAGAAAAGATCTTGGCATTTCTAAGAACAAAACCAAGCATTTTAAGGGAGTCATTACATAGATTAACAATATGAAGATTAAAAGATAACTGAGCATCAAACAACACCCCGAGATCTCTGGGCGTTGAAGCCCTTTCAAGCCTCACTCCGTCCATGAGATAACGATAGTATATTGTTTTGGATGCTCTTGTGTATGCCATTACAAAACATTTGGACACATTGAAGAATAATTTGTTTTGTTTGCTCCATTGAATTATATTTTGAATGTCACACTGAAGTTTAATACAATCTGAAGAAGTCAGTATTTCACAAAAAATATACATATAAGGGCGGGCATATTGCCTTAAGGCAATTTCTTCCTACCTACCCAAAACCGTTCAGTTTGAGAAAATTATAAATACTAGAAAATATAATTTGTCCTGTAAGAATAGAAGTTTCCCGATAAAATGATACATTTTTTCAAGATAAGAAGTAGCCTGTATCGATTGCCTGTTCTTCAACTATCGCTATATAAAAAAAAATCGACGATCCGTTGGTCTATAGCGACGTAATATCGTTATTCTGTTTTAATGTGAATTCATTTTTTCGCTGAGAATTATCCTGAGTGATGTTTTTTTCGGGATGAAAAGTATCTTGCCACACTTGTCAACTCTCCGGCTATCCCTATGCAAAATATCACATCAATCGGTCGCTCCGTTGCGACGTGAAAAAGGATTATATTTTCCATTCAGAATTTTCTCGAGGAGTGAATTTTTTTTAAATGAAAAGTAGCTTGCGTCACTTGCCGAATCTCCCGCTATCCCTTTGCAAAACATCACGTCAATCGGTCGCTCCGTTGCGTCGTAAAAAAAAGGATTAATTTTTCCATTAAGAATTTTCCCGTGGAGGTGATATGAGTTGACACTCGTCAACTCTTCGGCTATCCTTATGCAAATCACGTCAATCTGTCGCTCCGCTGCGACGTGAAGGAAACACGTACAAACAGACATACACACTTTCGAATTTAGTATGGATGGATTAAAATGATCAAGATACACTGCGATTGGTGTACCAAAGGGAATGATGATGATAATGTTGTGAATTGTGACGCTTTCCGGTTTAGTTAAGATAAAAATAAGCCGGTCGATATTCACGAATATATTATTATATTCTCGAACACAGAGGCGCCATTTTTTATCGAAGATCAACAAATAAATTTAAATACGAACTACCCCTAGGGAGGAAATCCAGCCTGTCTGCGAGAATTTGGACATAATCAAACATTTTTGATTATTTAACGTTTTTTTTACGTTTGCCGAGTAAAAGTATCTATTTAACTATAGTCCAGTGAGTAGAATTTTTTTTTTGTGGTAAAACATATCATGATGTTACACAAAATTATCTTATTCGCGCGTTATTATTATCATTGTTCGCGGTCTGGTAACATCACGCGACCACTTCACGCATGCGCGCAGGCGGGATGTCAGACTTTTGGACACAGTGAGATGTATGCGAACATGATTCTACGTGCCTTCTGGTCTATTTTGATTCTATGGATATAATACTAACATTTCATTTGTACTCGAATTTTAGTTATAAAACTGTAAGATGTTCTTTTGTCTAATTATATATAAGGATCTATTTTGGGTCGACTTTTATATGTATTTTATGTATTAATGACTTATCACTGTACAATTTTGAAGAAAAACTATTATGTATTCCGATGACATTGGACTATTCTATAAAAATCAAACAGAAGTATTAACAAACAATGACACAAATGAAGACCTCAATCGTTGTAACCAACGAAAAATGACTCAATTGCAAATAACGTTGTTTGCAATGGTGTCTTTTCGTTGTTGGATACGACGAAATATGTTGACTAAATGGGAAAACACAAAATTACTTACAATTAATGAAAAAAAAGCAATATTATCCATTTTGAATCTAGAAAAAAATTACATAAAATAGATGTCTTCATAAATGATGAACAACTAACTGAAATTAAACATATTAAACACTTAGGACTAATAAAAGACAGACAATTTACATGGACTATTCAAATCAACAATTTAAAAGCAAAGTGGCGACATTATAGGGTCCTTTTTTTAAATCAAAAAACATTGTTCCAAAAACGGAAAATAATATAATGTATGAAGCCTAAGTAAAAACAAAAATATTTAAGCAACTATTTTATATGAAACAGGAAATTAAAATGACCTAAACAGACTACAAAGACAGCAAAATAAAAAATTAAAGTCAGTAAATGACCTCCACTAGCCACGAGCCGTCTCCGCGAGGGTATGCGAAGAGGACAGAACGTAGTATCACTATGTCTTTGCATACGCACCTCGCTTCCCCTCCATTCATCTTAAAAACCTATTCTTCTTTTATTATTATTATAGATAACTTATATAGCGCCATTTTTGTAATATAATACCTCAAGGGCGCTTTGCAAGTGATTCTATTGATAAATGAATTTAATTGAAGCTTTACAATTATTTAATTTTTTTTAGTTAATATTTTTTTATTTTATATTTTTATGCATAAATATATACTATTTACCGAAGTATTAGTTCTAAATAACAATACATATAATAATATTTTTATCATTTTATGTTATTCGTAATTGTTTTCTTAGTTTTTTTAACTGGTTCAAAGTATTTCTAATACCGAATTATCATTTTTTATCGATAATTCTATAATTGGTAATTTTTTATATAGTTTATCTTTTTTAGACTTTCTTAATTGGTTAATTAATTATATTGTTTTAAATGATCTGTATTACGTATAATTATGCATACATGTATGTATATCTAATTGTATTTGTAACTAATATGTAAAAGGCACTACGTGCCGTTTATTTCAATAAAATTAAATTTAAAAAGAATTTTGTCATCACATGCTACGGTTTTATTCAAATGATTTAGAGAACAAGTGGGTTTTAAGTTTTTTCCGAAACATTACTTCACTCTCACAGCCTCGTTTTTCTGCTGGGAGAGCATTCCATGCCATAGGGCCTGCGACCGCAAATGCGCGTTTACCGAACTTAGTGCGCTGTTTGCGTAGAGTTATAATAACTTTTGCTCTCGCCGTAGACGTATCTGATATACGTGTAAGACGCCTGTCAGCTAGTTCGTCTGGAATGCATAGTTCCCTTAGATATTCCATGCAGCGATGTGCAGTAATTTATACATAAACCAACAGAGTTTGTATTTCACAATCTGTGGAAAACGTAGCCAGTGTAATTTCCGAAGTAGTGAAGTGATATGACTGATCTTAGAGATTCCAAAAATAAGTCTCGCTGCAGCATTTAATACAGACTAGGCGAGTCATTTAGTTCATTGGTAGACCTGCATAGATCTAGACACTACAAACGCATTTATTATTTGTGCTTCTAAATCTGCCCGGTAAATAAAGTAAATTTTAAGCAAGAAAGTGTTTTATCTACTTGTCGACGTCCACTAACGCCGAGTTCTAAAACCATTAATACTTGTGATACGCGATAAACGATAGATAAAAATGAAAATATTAGTACGATCGAATTTGTCTGAGAATAACTTTCAATGAATTTTTTTATGAAATAATGTCTGTACAATTTTTCAAAGTCAAATAATTAAATTAAAACTCTTCTGCTGACCTAATTGATAAACGCAATCTCAATAACTCCACTAATTTAGATAAATTTAATGTAAAACAACTCTTTTTCTGATAACTACCACATGTACAAACATTATAATTATATAAACATAATAAAAGTAATACATACGTACGCGCATATCGAATACATTAATTATTATCTATTTTTTTATTACTAAAAAATATTATTTTTATAATTGATAATACATTGTATGTTACATTATTTATAATAATATTATCTATACCAGAATAATTTCTTATTTATTTATTTATTTATTATTAAGGAAATCATACAGTCTTTATATAAATACAAGGTACAAAAGATCAATAAAAAAAGTAAAACAAATTACAGATTTCACACTAATTTATTATGAATGCAGGAGGAGAGGGGAAAAATAATTTTAAAAAAGTAAAAATATGAATATTAAATAAAAACTACGTAAAAGGGAGAAGACATTGTATAGCTCCAACTCTACGTTCCTCCCTCTCTCTCTGCTTCCATGAACATTTATATTTCTTTGTAAAAATTCACAACCAACAATAATTAATTAGACGCAGGTAGTAGATGTACATATGAATAAGTATAAATTAAGAGTTGAAATCAAAAGTTTAAACTAAAATCAAAAGTAAAAGTTTAAATTAAAATTGAAAGTTAAAAATAAAAGTAAAAATTAAGAATCAAAATTAAAAAGTTAAAATTAAAAGATAAAATATAAAATCAATTTAAAAGTTAAAAGTCAAGCAGGAGATAAATTTAAAATGTCTGTAACAGATCTGATAAAAATATGGTATTTACAATGTAATATGTCGATGTCACTAAAACTGTCATTATGGGTAATCTGTATTCTTCGAAGAGTGCTATTTTTCAAATAATTAGTGATGGAGTTAGGAATATCGAAGAGTACAGATTGACGAGTTCTACGGACAGGGACTCGATATGAAATGCCTCTAACAATTTCTGGGCTATCAATTAGGTTTTTAACAATTTGGTAGATAAAACTCATATCCAATATGGTACGCCGAGTTGCGAGATTTTGAACCTTGTGAAAATTAGCGGACTCAGTCCTACTTGAAAATGAATCATTATTTTTAAAACTTTATTGTCTAAGAACATAGTTTTGAATATGTTCAATACAATTTTTGTAATTATTGTATTGAGAATTCCAAATCGGCGAACTAAACTCTAGGACACCACGTACATATGAAAAAAACAGTTTTCTTAATGCGTCAGTTCTTGTGAAAGGTTTGGTTGATCGTATGACAAACCCTAACATTTTGTTAGCTTTTTCCATACATAAGTGTTGGGACTAAAACTCAGTTGTGCACTGCCAGTTTAGCTTCGATTGACATATTTTTTAACAATTACTGTGCTTAGTGAGCCGTTCATTTTGTTGCCCGCATTCACTCTCCTTTCAACATCTTTTTCTACTCTTCCATCTCTTAAAAACACGCTTCCCAGATACACAACTTCTTCTACTTGTTCGAGACATTCGTTGTTTACATTTATTATGCAGTCAGTAACCTCACTTCCCTTTTCAAATACCATAACTTTTTACTAACTTACGTTCATCGCCAATTCGCTCTTCAGGCGTATATCGTACATTCTAGAAACTATTTGTTGCAAATCATCCTCGCTGCTTGCTAACAGAACTGCATCATCAGCATACAACAAACAGCTTACTGAAAAATTCTCAATTTTTGCTCCAATATCCATACATTCTATCTCTTTCATACAGTTGTCCAAGCCTATTACACAACCATGGTGACATTACACATCCCTGTTTCACGCCTTTTGAGATCGCAAACCAAGATGTGAATTCCCATAAGGGATATTTTATAAATAACATTTAAATTTATTTCAACAGAGAGGGAAAACATTTTTGAGAAGGGAATATGGAAGTCTGGGCATTTACAAGGCCTGTCATTGGCTGGTTTTAGTGGCAAGCATTTGGACATACTCAAACATTGTTCCCTTATTAACTCTTACACACACTAAACTCTCCTCAAAGAGAGATGATACTGCACGTATAAGTTAATTGTTTACTCCATACTTTTCCAACACGCCAATTTCATTCCATATGAACCCTAGCTAAATACATATCTAAAGCATTTGTCCAGGGGGCGTACCAATGCAGTTCTTTATGCACTACTGGGAGTGGATTGAAAAATGACGATGATGGTAAATTTAATTAATGCGGACAAGGGTTCGGTGACTTTATTAAGTTTCAAAGCCGATCCACCGACTGAACATCATTATGATGAAATAAGAAGCTATTTCGTAATCGGTCGATTAAGAAAGCGACTCGCCACACGACACGATGCACGACGCTTTGCAACTTGGCACTTGGCTCACAAGAGATGGCTTTTAAAATGGAACTTTTCAGGGACCTTATTACGTAACGTGATTCAAGCGCAAATAAAACGAACTTCTAAAGTGCTTGAATTAGCAATGAGGACGAATGGTGTAAACTGGTACAAGGATTTGTTGATATGCTCCACTCTTAGCTATTTCTAAGTGGATGAGTTTTTGTACCTTATTTTCCGACTAGTCCCCCTGGGCCGCGATTACAATCGGAAATTAAGGACGTCATTCCTTCACCATGACGGCATAGTATATTATAAATTCTCCCGAGCGATTACTAATTGTCAGTTTTCAAATCGAACGGCTGGATCAGAATTACACGGGCTAGATCAACACCGACATACATGGGTGTTAGGTAGATGCTGCTTTATTAACATAAAGTGGCATCTAGCCGTTCGGTTTGAAAATTCCAGGTAATTAAAGCGCATGCGTTAGACTAGACCACGTTACCTTTGAGATTTAGTAAATATATTGCCTGTATGAAAAACAAATATATTTTTTTATTTTTTTCAACATTTTTTCTTATCTTTCTTAGAGCACTTATCGACATATCGAAAAAGCCGGCTTTGTCATACGCAGGTAGATAGAGATAGTACAAAAGTTAACCATATCGTCTGAAGATCTGTCAAATGTCAAGTAAAAATCATGTTCGAGCCAGCAATCTTTGCTTCGATTGCGATTTATTTTAATTTTTAATCGTTTTGAGCTGTTTTTTATCACAGAAGCGTATTTAAAATATGAAAAAGAAATAGACGAATAAAATAAAAGCTTTTTCTACGGCCGCGAGAGCGTTTGGAATGTCACACCTGAGTATCTACGGCCCATTGTTTTGCTAATAACTATGGCTAACTTTGTGATAATCCTAGAATGATGTTTGTCAATATGATGTCATTACTTTGAGATTACAGTATTTGGCCGAATTCACACCGGTCGCGGTCGTACAAATCCACTTGACACGGTAAAATTATGGTGGATTGATGCTTATTTAAACACTTTTTTATATTCATGGTGCTGGTCAGTACGTTTACCCCCCATGAATAAAAAAAAAACCACTTTGAAAATTGATCCATCCTTTGTAATTTTATCGCGGTTTGTGGGATTTTTACAATGGGCTGAAAGCCAATTTCAGTCCATTGTAAAGGCCAACTTTAGGTAAATAAAAATGTACATATGTACATTTTAATCCCAATGGATAATTGACATGATAACAGTAATTGTAAATTTATCAAACCAATTATAGATCTATCAAAAATTTCTTCACAACAGTGTTTTTTGTCGTGAAAGAACTTTTGATGAGGAATACTGTCTCCTGCATTCTCTCAAATTATAACAGTTTTTTTCATATCGTGTGTTCTGCAACTATACTCAAATAAAGAAATATAGTGGAATACCTTGCGCAATGGAAATTTACTTCAAAAAGCAGTTCGCACAAACGTGCGTAGAACTATGAACTTATTGCGTGACAACTTTGGCGATAAAATTTATCTTTCTATTAATTGTCCGCGATCCTGTGATTTGACGCCTTTGGATTATTTCTATGAGGCTGCGTTTATTCTATGATCAATGCCCATGGAAACAAAGCAATAACCATACACAATATAGCAGACACCAGAGCAACTCGATAAACTTGAACGACTTCAGAATACATGCATAAGGTACATTTTTGGTCTTAGGAAATATGACCACATTTTTGGTTATCGTAGGCAACTGATATGACTAAAAATTAGACAGCGGAGAGACTATCACTCCCTCTCACTTCTGTTCAATGTACTTCATAGTCCTAACCCTCCTATATACCTGCGTGAAAAATTTCAACGCTTGTTAGTTCATGGTTTACCTCTTCGTTCTAATTCTCAAGGCACTCTCTTAATACCCGTCCACAATTCATCTTTCTTCTAGTACTCATTAGTAGTAACTCATATAGTGTCCATGCGGCTCGACTGTGGAATCATCTCCCATCCAGCATCAAGATGTTACTACATTATCTCTGTTTAAATCACGTCTGAAGAAACATCTCCTTTCGCTTCCTTAATCTCTCCTCCTTTCCTTTTTCCTTTTTTTTCCCCTTTCCCATTGAGTAATAGTTTTGATTTAAGGTAATTTATAAACAAATACGTTTGTTTCTATTTTTATATTAAATTTAATAATTTTTTTTCTATTGAATATGTTCTGTCACTTGAATTATAAAAATAAAACTTTTATTTTAATGGTTGGTTGGAAGGAATTGCCATTTGGCAATAAGCCCGCCAATGTACAAATAACATCATCTACAAAAAGTTGAATAAATAAATAAATAAAAGTAAATAAAGCCAGATTTTGTTAGAAAAACTGCCCATAAATGGTGCCGACGGAATGCTCCGCATAACTGCTGGTCGCGGAGGACATTAATTTAAGTGACCGACCGAAACAAGATTTCAGCCGTAACTGAAACCGAATTTCGGCTTGTTTTAGTTACGACAAAAACCGAAACTTATTCGAATAAGTTAAAAGTCAGTACAAAACGCACAAAATCGAACGTTTTTATTGTAAACCGTATAAGTTCATTAAACAGGTGTTATATAAAATACACAATGTAATAAAAAACGTGAATTTAATGAGTAATTTTTTATATTTTTATCACTTTCTGGGTCCCGACTACAATGGGAAGTTAACAGAGTTATCTTCGACTGTCTATAAAGAAAAATCGACATTTATGTACGAAAATGAGTATATTTGCATGAACATTCAGAGTGTTTTCATCGGTAACCTATAATTGAACACGTATAATAGAAAAAAATGTATAAATTTTCTGCTTTTCATGGAGAAAACTTAATTTTAACTTCCCATTGTGATCAGGGCCCTGGTTTGTTATTATATTAGCACGCTGCGTGAACTTTAATATGCAAAAAATCGTAAAATCAGTTATTTTTATTTTTTTTAATGTCTGGCAATGGTAATACAATAACGAATTATTTAAACGGACAACAATCCAATATCTTCCATACCAAACCATGCAGTGTTTTGATTATCATATAAAACATTGTCGTTTATGTAAATAGGTATTTGTGTGGATGTTGGAGCACCGGCGCGGCAGCTGGCCGGTGTAGAGGAGCCAAATAGCCCGCGACAGTGGCATGCTTCTCTGATCAATATCTGCACAGAACCTATATGTATTATATTACAAATATCATGATTTTTTTGTTATAATTATTATTGATTTTTCTATTTATTCAAATATCTCTGCAAACATTTATGTGTGTGATGTGTGTGCGCAAATATTATTAAAAATACAAACTACTGTAACTAGAACATAACACTCAAACTTCTATCGGTCACTAATTTATTTGTCTGATATCATTCCTTAAAAAAAATGTGGTTTAATTCGTTCAAACACTTTTAATTTATTTTATTTGGGAAATGAATAGTTCTACATTCATATTTATAGTAAACAAACAGATATAGTAATAATAATAATGTTTGGATAATTTATAAAGCGTCATTTTTGTGAAAATCACCGCAAGGGCGCTGTACAGTAAATAAATATCCCAACACGTCTTGCTGCTACAGAGCGCATGGACGGTTGGGATTCTAGTTCCTCGTCTCCAATTATGATATATTACAATTATGATATATATGAGCTAGATAACAGAACGTCTTGCAGCTACAGAGCGCATGGACAATAAGAAATCTAGCCCCTATTTACATTTTTATTTACAATTTTTTATTGACCATGAAGTTTAGAGTTTAAGTGATATTTTAAAAACGAAATAAAAAGCAAATTTATAAAATAAGAATTTGGATAACAACAAGTCTTGCAGCTACTGAGCGCATGGACGGTTGAAATTCTAGACCCCATTTACTAAATTTAGATATTCAATAGTTGATAACATTTACATAATATGATAAAAAATAATATGATAGCTAACATCACAAATAATATTGCAGCTTCAAAACGCATCGACAAACGGAATTTCAACAACATAAGAATGATTTTAAAAAGTTAATAATAAAAAATAATTTTAAGAAACGCAATAATAATACATTGAGCAAAGAACTAGTAAGTATGGTAATTAAGTGAACATGTAACAGCACAAAAGTAAAAAAAAAAAAATCTAAACAAAGATACCATTCCTTTACTTATTATTAAGGTTAACAAGACAATAGACGATACTCAAACTCGTCCCTGTTTTATTTTGGTGTGCAGTAAACAGGATCTATTGTCTTTTTCCTAGTAAATAACTGTAAAAACACTTGGTTCACATTTGGCTGTTCCCTTGGAGATGATAGTAGAAACGCATCTGTGTGCGAAGTGTAGAGTGTAGGTACCAAGAAATATATCCGCTTCTTTTTAATTTTGTTTGTTATTACTAAACGCATGTTTCCCGCCTGAAATTTCTGATTATTATTATTTTACTTTGATTAAGATGTCAGATAAACTTGTGTATTACTTTTGATATTCGAGTAATTTTACGTGATACAGGAAAAAAGGTATCATTTGTATTTTTAAATGAACATAGATAGGTAGCACTATATCATACAGAAATTGTTTTCTAATAAAATTTCGGCACTTGATCTTCACAAATAAACACTTTTTAAACAGTTTTAACAGAAGCACAGTTAAAAAATTACGAGAGTTTTTGGCGTTTGAATATATTTTGGTGTGGTTAGGTTAGAACAAGGCGTTGAATATAATAACGTTTATAAAACAATGTTTTAAATTAATTATCTCACTCTTTGTTTATAGCATATCCACACCTTAGCGACTTAACTCAATGTTTATAACAATTTAACATTTGTGTATTTTAAACTAAAGTTGCAGAGAGGAACTATATTTCACAACTAGATTTCCACAAAGTTAGTAAAGAAAATATATTAGATATCAAATAAATACATATAAGTTTATAATAATATTTTTTAACATTTTTTTTAAAAACAGTAAGTTATTGTAAATTGGGCGGGATTAGGACAAGAATGCGGGAAAAAAGGATAAGGAGGGGAAGGGAGATGTATATATTTATTATTATAATGTCTACTAAATTACATAATTCATTTTTAGTGTAAATTTTAAATCTGAAAGAGTGATGTTTGTGTAATCTATATCTTTAAATTTTGTATTGTACACTGAAAAAGTCCTACGAAAAAAGCATTTTTAACATACGATGTTTTACTTATTGGTACATGAAACAGGTGGTACCGTTTACTCATCCTGGCTGGCACATGTATTGTTATTAAACTGAGTAGTTCTGTACAGTCAACTATTCCTGTCATAATTTTGTAAAACAGTAGTTGGTCCGCACACACTCTGCGGTACTGTAGATAAGTGATTCTATGGAAGGTGGAGGCAGACAGAGTAGATACATAAGAAATACCGGTTTTGTATTTATGGTACTTTATAAATTTGTTTTGAATATTTTCTATTCTTGTTATATATATGGCTTACTGGCATTTTAAAAACAAGCTCATTGTTTTTGCTTCTTTTTTTGATTCATGTTTAAAAAACACTCGGTTCATCGCTTTGCCATGCATGTAAATGCACTGCTGGAAAACTGACGAGCTGATCAATACAATAATAAATAATTAGCTTTGTGTGGATATTGTCCTCGCTTGCGGTTTATTGTGCTGAGTTCAGTTTTGTTCTGTGACCATGCAGCATGCAGCCCATTATGCTGTGCAATATATTGCTATGCAAACGCTACGATTAGCCTCGGCACAACAATAGTTAGTTAAGAACATTTCAGTGTAAATGACCGCCCTTATCGTCAGGTCTCATTGAACCAGCGATAAAGAAAGTCGCGCTTTGTTGGTATGCAATTATTAATAACATGGTCAATTGTTTTTTAAATTATGAATTATAGTCAAAAGTTACCTTTTCCGAAGCATCCGAATTGTAGTATTATACAAAATTTATTTATTTTTTATTTATTATTTTATACGTACATTGTTACAAAAATGGCACAAAAAACACTGCTTGTACTAGGAGTAGGCTCAGTATATGAAAGGTCGGCAAGCCAGAAATATTAGTATGCCTAATGTTGCAATCGGTTCCTATATGGGCAAATGCCGAAAATGAAACCGATTTGTTGCGGCAAATATGGTTTTCGAATATGTTTCCCATAAATAAAAATAACATTAAAGAAACAAAAAACAGTTATAGCCCAAAAGAGAAGATCGGGAATAATCGGCTAGTTTCTTGGCTCACCGCAGGCGCTGGGCGCGCTTTCTTAAAATCAATATTTATATTAGGATAAATATAAAAACGATGAAAATGATTTAAAATAAATGTTAATTATTTATTTGTTTTTTTGTAAATAAAGTTACAAAAAAACATTATTATAGTTGGTCAAATATAATGGTAAGCTGCGCATAATCGCTTCCATACACGGTTCGCCCCTGATATATATACATATTTACATTTTTTTTTTGCATTTTATGTTTTATTTTTATGTTATTTTGTAAACTTGCCAAACACAAGAGCTAGACTCTTTTTTGGCAAGTTCAACCTTAAGTGTTCCATTTTTCTACTGAATGTATTGTTTATTTATGCTAATAAAGGTTTAAAAAAATAAAATATATATATACACTTATACATACATAATATATATGCACATACAAAAATACAATACAAATTTATAAATGATTCAATGGGATAGCATAATGTTAAGATGACTATCCTCAATAAATTCTCAGATTGCTTACTTCCAATGTCTGTCAACCAAATTGTTATTCTTTTTTTCAATACGGATGGTTTATCAGATTTCCAAACACACGTGCAAAAAAAACAAAATGCTCCAAATATCACAGGTAAATATTCATCATCTTCTTTAATCATATCCACTCCTAAGTGGAGCATGTGGACATCACCAGACGCCTCCGGAAGACCTATCACTAGCCAGCACTTTTGTCTCCTCCCACGTCTGCTGAGTTCCTTAGTTCGCCGTCGACGGCCGAAAGATCGTCGTCGACGGCCTTCCAGAACGGTGGAAACCCGCAGGTGTGAAGAAGAGGTAATTTGGGTTAAGGATCTCCAGCTGTTTCCAAGTCAGACCACCGCCAATTATTACATATTTATAAAAAAAATATGTTTGAATTCTTGCGATTCTTTATTTTTATTTACTACCGAAATAAAATATTTTATTTACAAAAGTAGTAACAGTCCTCATTAGGGAAACCTGTTCTGAGGAGGACTGTAGTGTTAGAATTATTTTTTTTACGTGTTTCACATTTAATTAAAATATGTTTTTTTATTTAATCTATCCTAATTTTTTGCAATCATATATTAATTTCTCATTTGAAATATTGTTTGTTATCAGTTAACGTAATTTTATGTATAAGCATAGACAATTCGACAGAAAAATAATCCTTTTAAAATACATAGTAAAAAGAGAATACATATCAAGAAACAGTAAAAGACAGTAAAAAATCACAGACAGACAAACTCAAATATTGTAATGAAACCAACTGGTCTAAAATCAAGAAATCTAAGAATTGAAGAAATATGGATGTTCAAACATAGGCGAAATGGTGAATGTTACACAGTGTGTAAAGTGGCCACTTAAACCAGCCAATGACAGGTCATAAGCCCTGTAAATTCCTAGACTTCCATATTCCCTTATTTAAGGTATTCTCCATCCCTGTTGTTATATGTTAATGAAATCCAGTCTTTTGCCTACGAACATTTGGACAAACTCAAATATTGTAGTAAAAATAATAATAATACTTGCAATGGTACCTGAAGCGTAAGACTAATTTTCTTACCTTCATGTAACAAAAATGATCAAGATACGCTGCGGTTGGTGTTACCAATGCAGTGCCCTATGCACCATTAGGTGCGGAAAGGGAATGCTGATGATTTTGTACTTTAATAATTCGTTTAAGATGTAGCTGCATCGGATGCATGGAGCTGTTATTATATATTCTAAATGATATTGGCAACGTGTATAGTGTATTTTTTTATATTACATTTTTTAAAAAGAATTATTTAAGCATACATTTTAACTTGGGGGCCGTTTTATAAATGAGGGTTCATTTGTGGTAGAACAGTGTTCGAAACTGTTGATCAACGAGTCCACAATATTACCCTTTTTTATACAAAATGGTAAAACTGTGGCATTAGAATTATTTGTTAGAACAGAAACAGAAAACAAATATTATGTATTTTTTTAATTTTATTTTTCAAGAATTGACGGTACAAGTACCTTTTACATTAAGTATTTACAGTGGAGTATATACAGTAACAACTTTTTCAATGCTTACTTAGAAAGAACATAATTAAAATATTGATTCCACACTAAAATGTTTTACAAGTAATTGTTTATAAGCTGGAAATTTCAATAAAAATGTGTCACCTAAATCCGAATGTTTATTACCCAGCGCATGTAGACGATTCAGTACTGAATTGCTAGAATATATTGAGATATGATTGTTGCAGTGATAAAGTTGAACTAGCCTAGTCACTCTTAACTGGTACTTTAAAACCAATGAGGGCTAACATTTCAGGGCTGTCCAATACTGAATTAACGATTTTAAATAGAACTAATAAATCATTAATAGTTGTTCTGTCCCTTAATTTAATCAAATTAATATATTTAATAAATAATCATAGTTACGAAATTTATTACGTATTCCTAATTTAAAATTAACATATCTCAAAAACTTATTCTGAACTCTTTCTATGGTAATTTGGTGAGAGGCATAATAAGGGCTCAATATTGTAGAATTATACTCCAAGATGCTTCTAACCAAGGAGGTGTATAAATTTTTTTAAGTCCTTAGTGATGCGCAAAATAAACCCAAGCGTCTTCAAAGATCTACTACTAATATCATTAATGTGACTGATAAAAGACAATTTCTGATCAAAAATCACACCCAAATCCCGCATCTCAGTAACTGAATCCAATGCAGTGTTACCGATTGAGTAGTCAAATAAAATAGGATTTTTTATCCTGAAAAATCTCATGATATGGCATTTTTTTATATGCAATTGAAGGTTGTTAATATAACACCATACAGATAACTTATCTAAATTATTTTGCAATATAGCACAACATTGTTAATAGTCCTAAAAATCTTCATGTCATCTGCAAACAATAATACTTCGACTCCTTCAAATATGTCAACTATATCATTTATAAATATTAAAAACAATAATGGGCCCAGGTGCGGTCCCTGTGGAACCCCGCTAGTAGCAAGAAAAGGATTTGACAAAGTATCACAAATTTTCACTGTAAGTGTTCTCTCAGTCAAATAATTTTTAAACCAACACAGCATTGGACCACTTACACTTATTGATTAATTTGGTTTTTATTTTGTAAAGCTTCATGTTTAAACTTAAATAAATATTATAAGAAATTAAACAATGATTTGAGTCTACTGAACATTTTATTTTGTTTGTATATTTGTAAAAATAAAATAAAGTATAAATTTGTTGCAACAGAGAGGGAAAACATTTTTGAGAAGGAGAATATGGGAGTCTAGGCATTTACAGGGCTTATGACCTGTCATTGACTGGTTTAAGTGGCCACTTTACACACTGTGTAACATTCACCATTCTGCCTATATTTATTTGGACACACTCAAAACATTGTTGATTATTGTATTTATATTACACAGCCCTAAATGCTTTACATTACACCGGTCTTACTTACTTCAACTTCTTCTTCGATGGCTACAGCCTCATTAGAGCCATGGTCTCATGGTGGGTTCATGAGCTACCTGCATCGCTCCAAGCTCTCCGAGACCAGCAGCTGCCCATGCGACGATGATCCACATTTCCTCAACTTTTTCTTCTGTTGACTTTTGTGAAGTAAAAGAGCTGAAACCTTTATCACGTGGGTGAGATTCATCCGGCTGAACCAATTCAACTACTACGCAACTCCTTAAAAAAAACAATTTTTTATACTTATTCTTAACTTAAACCAGCCAATGACAGGTAAATCCTGTAAATGCCTAGACTCTCATATTTTCCATCTCAAAAATATTTTCCCTCTCTGTTGCAACAAATTTAAAAATGAGCTAGGGAGAAAATCTATCCAGTCTGCAAGCATTTGGACATATATATGTTTGGATAATTTATATAGCGCCATCTTTGTGAAAATCACCTTAAGGGTGCTGTACAATAAATCAATATCCCAGCACGTCTTGCAGCTACAGAGCGCATGGACGGTTGGGATTCTAGTACCTCGTCTTCAAGTATGATATACATGTATAACAATAATTATGCTATATAAGAGCTAGATTACAGCACGTCTTGCAGTTGCAGAGCGCATGGACAGTAATAAATCTAGCCCCTGTTTACATTTTTATTTTTTATTTTATTTGACAATGAAGTTTAGCGTTTAAGTGATATTTTAAAAACGAAATAAAAAAAATATAAGAAGAGAAGTTAGATTACAACAAGACTTGCAGCTACTGAGCGCATGGGTGGTTAAAATTATAGACCCCATTTACTAAATTAAGATATTTGATAGTTAATAATATTTACATAATATGATTTATATAATATGATAGCTAACTAAGTGAACACGTAACAGCACAAAAAGTAAACTATAAAAAACTAAACAAAGATAGCATTCCTTAACATATTATTAAGATTACATACTCAAAACATGGTAGATAAAATAAAGTGTTCCGTAGACTCAAATCAGTGTTTCATTTCTTATATTATAAAAATACGAATATTTTTATTGACTTGTGTATAAATAAAAATTACGTGCGCGTTTTGATAAATCTAATTAATATGCAAGACGCCATCAGAAAGGAGAAGGGCTATTTTAAAACCGGTTGGCTCTGTAAAATTTTGAATAAATTATCCATTAAAACTTTTCAAAAGATTCAAACTCACGACGTGCTTTAGATTTAATATGCAAAACCATCATTTTGGTGCAGGAAATGTAATTACTAATTAAGCAAATATTAATACGCAGTAAATTAGCAAAGTGGAGAGCGGTGAATCAGGCTGGGGTCCCGTGGCTAGTGTTGCGGACTCACGGATCAGAGGTCCGAGGTTCGAACCCCACTGTACCCCAACTTGATTTTCATTTTCTAATAGCGAGTTATTTACAACTCGTTGAAAATGGACAACGAAATTGAAATATTTGTGAAAATTATAAAACGCTAACATTAAAAAAAATTTTTTTTTTAATTTTTCCGTTGGAGCATATTTATCAAATTTTACCTTAAAGCTTCGACTTTTTCGCAAACAATTAACAGATACATGAATATAATAATTTTAAAAATATATATGTACAGATGGCAATCATGATATTTCGCATTATAAATGAATTGTAAATGTTTTATGAATGTATGTATATGTATGCGCATGGGTGTATGTACGTGTGCATATATGTGTGTATATGTGTATATATGTGTATGTGTGTATGTATATGTATCAAAATGTGTATACGAATAAGTTTATATTTTATTAGTCTGTGCTGTCTATTAATTTGTTTACTATTATCATATATTAGAATGTAATTGCCTAGCTTGGAACGGGGTATGTAGTATGTACCCTGGTTAGCTGGGCAAAATTTTATTTTTGATAAAAGGTGTAAATAAATAAATGGATGTTCCAACATAGGAAGTATGGTGAATGTTACACAGTGTGTAAAGTGACCGTCTTAAGAGGAAACGCGGCCTAATTTTTTTTTTTTTTTCATATAAACGTATTCTCGTATTTTCTCCCTGAATTATGGCACTAGAGCAGTGGTATTTTCATACATCATAAATATTTTACCATTGTAGTGTCTCCATTGTTATGATTATTAAAAAAAAATCTTATGAGAACTAGGACCATCGAAAAATCCATAAAAGTGCCTAGTTTTATCGGCCGTCTTCGGAAAAAAACTGAAAAGTTATTCACTGAAAATTTTTAGGTTTAAAAAACGGTTTAGTTTTGGGGTGTAGAAAACTGGACAGTGAAATTTTGATTAGTCGATTTCAGCTCGGCATAATCAGTCCGACGTGCAGTTGTCTTTTTCGCAATATATTGAGAAGGCATCTAGGACAGAGTGAAAAAATGTTTTAATACAAGTTAATTTTTTTCACATTTTTTTCTATACCGCATATCCTCTGAATCTAGTGACAGGTAAATGCTTATATTTCCATATCCCTTTTTAAGGAGTGGTTTTTATCTCTGTTGTACTTAATTTGCTAATTTGGGATAAAATTTATCGCATTTATGAAAATTGTAAACAAAATCATACGATTTGTTTTACCGTCTTGATCAGATGACTA
The DNA here is from genome assembly GCF_059751315.1 of Micrasema longulum. NCBI lineage: Eukaryota > Metazoa > Arthropoda > Insecta > Trichoptera > Brachycentridae > Micrasema > Micrasema longulum. The sequence continues at coordinate 204,318 of NW_028278809.1, forward strand.
AATTGACTTTTAATATTTAATATTTTAATCATAATGATATATTGTTATTATTTATTATTGACTTGTAATATTTGTTATTATGTCTGAAGACCTACCCATTTTTTGTTACCAAGACCATATTTATAATTATTTAATAAAATCAATAATTGAAGGAGATTATTATGATTGATTTATTTATAAACAGTATTTTGTGGTTGTCCAAATTATTGTAGACAAGGATCGGATTAGACTCCCTGAGGAGCTGTTAATATTAAAATATTACAACAGAGATGAAGAACACTTTAGAGAAGGTAATATGAAAGTTTAGATATGCTACGGGGCTTATGACCTATCAACAGGTGAAAGAATTGAAGGAATATATATTTTAAAAAATGGGCAGAACGGTGAATATTACACAGTGTGTATAGTAGCTGCTTAAACCAGCAAATGATAGGTCATAAGCCCTGTCTAGACTTCTATATTACCTTCTCTAAAATGTTCTTCATCTCTGTTGTAATATGTTTATATTAACAGAGCCCTAAAGAGTTGAATCCAGTCCTTGTCTACAAAAAATTCGACAAACTCAATATATTGTTGATAAATCCACCTGGTTCATGAAGAAGTATGAATATTGAAAAAAAAAATTTTTCAGGCGTCGCCTGGTATGTAGGTGTAATAATACAATTAGATGAATCTCACCCGCATAAATAAAGGTTTTAGCTCTTTAACTTGGCGAACATCAACAGATATGAAAATGTTCAAATATGGGTAAACTGGTGAATGTTACACAGTGTGTAAAGTGGCCACTTAAACCAGCAAATAAAAAAGTACCTAATAATCTTTTACATAATATTTTATTTTCTCTTTCTTATTTTACACAAAAATATAATACCTGTCCATTTATTATAGAAGCGAAAATTTATGAACATTTCTTGTATACCCACGAACAGGCCATGCCTTACTGGGATTTTTTGTTTACTATTTTTACTGTTAATATGTATTTCACTGCTTCGTAATTATCCTTAATTTTTTTAATACTCTGTTTTACCTCATATGTAAATTGTAAAAAAAAGAAAATTTAAAAAAATAAAAAATTTAAAAATAATGACATGTCATAAGCCCTGTAGATGCCTAGACTTCTACATTTACTTCTTTGTGTGTTCTTAATCTCTATTTTAATATGTCGATGCTTATAAACAGATTATTAGACATTTTTTGAGACCTAAGACCCAACTACATAGGACTTAAAGTCCTATGTTGAGTTGAGACGAGTAATTAGTTGGCACAGACACACTAGTAAATCACTACAAATACAGGATCAGAAACATTATAATAATATATATTTATATGGCACATCAATATGGTAAAGAGCAAACTGAAACCTTCAGAAAATCATCAAGCAGTTTCCCAATAAGAAAATGCAGTACTTAACTCCTCTCTTGAAAATAGTTTTTGCTCTCGAGAGCTTAATACGCTCTTCCTAAATATTGAACACTCTCGGTGCGATAAATGAGAGATATCTCTGAGCAAAATTCGTACAGGTTTTGGGAATGACATTATTCGTGCTCTGGGAAAACCTCGTACGAACATATTGCTGAGATCTCTCCTTACTGAAAGATCAACATAGATTATTTTGAAAAATGTACTATTTTATTTTATTATATTTGGTCGGCGTCTTGGTGTAGTGGTCAGCGTGTTTGCTTACCATGCAGAAGTCTCGGGTCCGATTCCCGACATCGCTGATATGAAATATTTATTTGAATGGTGTTTTTACACTACAATATTTCATAGTCCCTGGACTGGTACCTGAAGCGTAAGACTGATCATCTTATCTTCATGTAACAAAAAATATCAACATACGCTGCGATTCGCATACCAATAAAGTGCCCCATGCATTATTCGCTTACCAATAAAGTGCCCTATGAATGTTGATTTCTGAAATAATTCCACGCGTGACGTCAGAGGTTCTCTTCCGCTAATTCTCTGTCAGTTCTGCAGATTGGTCCGTTCACGGTAAACAAATCTTTCACAGCTCTTTTATGATTGGTTGATTCATATGAACCTATTTGAACGAATGAAAATATTATTTTAAGTGTTTTTTATTATTTGTTTCTTACATTTTCGAGAAACTTTGCTGTACAATTTCAATTTCAATTTCAATTTCATTTTTTTATTTTATACGTTTATGTATTTAAAAAAAAAGTTTCAAGGCATATATAACACGAAAAATTGTATGCTTAAATTAAAATATACAAAATGGTAAAATAAAAATACTCAGAAATTAAAGAAAAAGAATGCTATCCTCTGTGACCTTCTTTTCACTAATATTAAAGATATCCGAAGGGGTACGGTTGAGTAAAGACATTGCTCGACCTACTGGCATAACAATCGGCAGGTTGGTTCTGCAAGCAGGAAGATAAAACAGCTTAAGCTGCTTATGTCTAAGGTAGTCATTAGGAACATAAAGAAAAATACTCTCCATTACAACCATGTTGATCTTTTTACCACGGATTAATCTAAAAAAATACATGCATTTCTTCTTTTCTCCAAACTACTGTAGCCAAGCATTCCCAGTATGAAGTCAGACGGGTTCAACCAAGGATAGTATCCGCACTGCCTTATATAAAGATACCTCAGATATTTCGTCTGAACCATCTCCAGTATAACAGAGTACTTCAATTGAATGAATTCGATCCACTCAAGTTTCGCACCAATCAATGAGTTAATAATGCCAACAATTGAATGCTCCTATTTTTACCGCGCGCTAGAAAACATTTTTTGTATCCAATTTCCCGTAGGGCTGAAGTTCCTCATTCACCGAGAGCTAAGAGGCGGGCTAAATTCCTTTTTCTAAATTTTTACTTGCGAGGTTTTTATTTTAAATTTTAAATTTCATTGATAAAACCCTTACGGGTTACATACATTAAAATTCATATTCTACTGTTAATGATAATATTTTTAACATCTTTTGTAAAGGTTGTCTGAGTCTTTTGTTTAGTTTTGTCTGGTAGTTTATTGTATAATTTCAGTCTATTGTTTTTTATTCTCAACTGTCCTTGTCTCGTTTTAGAAGGTTGTGTATGATATTTTTCTGATATCCTCGTATTGTGTCTATGTTTACTACAATTTTTTCAAGTTTTAGTTCTTCGTCTACAATTACATCAGTGGCGAATTTATGAATAAATTTTCAGGATGCTAGTTTAAAGAGTTCAGTTACATTTAATTGCTTAGTTTGTTTAAAGACTTCTTTAGTTGCTGTTAGATAGGTGAGGTCAAATACTAGCTTATATTACTTAAATATTTTTTTTGCTGTCTTTGTAATCTGTTTACATCATTTCCTGTTCCTCATGGTGGTTGCATATAACTTTCGGTCAAAGAGGATTGGCCTACTACTCGTTTAAAGTGTATAATCTTCTTCCATTGTCCATAAGGACAATTAGTAAGTACCTCCAATATAAAATTGCTATTAAGAAATAGATAGTGGAGGTGGGTTGCGCACGGATCGATGAGTGGATCAAGCCAAATAGATCAAAAATTACAATATTTGAGTTTGTCCAAATGTTCGTAGACAAATGTTACACATGTGACGAATGTTACACAGTGTGTAAAGTGGCCACTAAAACCAGGTCATAAGCCGTGTAAATGCCTAGACTTCCATATTCCCTTATTTAAGGTATTCTCCAACCCTGTTGTAATTTGTTAAGATCAAAAATTGTTTCCCGATTATGAAATTTTGTCTGCCAGTTTATTTGAATTTTTATTTTTTTTATGATAATTATAGTTTATTTTGCTTATTATGTTTACGGTGATAATTAGATAAATTAGAATAATGACGTTTTTATTTTATTTTTATGTTAACTATGTTAAATAACTTATTTAAAGCATGTTTTATTGCACTTATTGTAAAATGTTTTCCTAGACCCTAGACACCACAGTGAACATTGTTCTGTATAAAAAAAATTAATACAAAATTCTAAAAATATAAATAAATATCATATTTTTGTTTTTACATTGGCTTCCTACATTATACGTATCTATTTCTGGATCTATTTCGCACAAAGACTTGTATTATTCATTCCGCGCAGACGCGAACAAACTTATTCGTCATTATATCGAATAAAAATACGCTTAACCAATAAAACGCAATACGCAATGAAAGTATTTTTTGTGTTTTAAGTAGGTCACAAGCGTAAAGAAGAAACGACGATATAATGTTGTCAGAACCAATCTAATATCAATATTCATATCTTTTGACATACTGTTAGCGGTAGGTACACCTCAGTTAAGCTTCTCGTACTTTTCCATGATATCAAAACGGGTAAATATATTGTTATTCTACATAATCTAACTTTATATAATGCCCCCCAACAAATCGCTTTTTTACAGGGTTGAATTGGCGTACTCGGTGAAGTGAAAAAAATAATATTTTTCAATCATAATGACAGTTTTGTCCGAAAATTTGTTCGCCGACATTTTGTCACCTACTATAAGGAAACTTGGCCCGTAGGGAAATTGAATACAAAAAATGTTTCCTTAAATGCTAAAATTAGACTTTCTTAAATATTAATATATTACAACAGAGATGAAGAACATTTAAGAGAAGGTAAATGGAAGTCTAGGCATCTACAGGGCTTATGACCTGTCAATGGCTGGTTTAAGTGGCCACTTTACACACTGTGTAACATTCACCATTCTGACTATATTTGAACATCCATATTCCTTCAATTCTTTCATCTGTTGATAATTGTGAAGTTAAAGAGCTGAAGCCTTTATTTATGCGGGTGAGATTCATCTAATTTAATTATATCACCTACATACCAGGCAACGCCTCATAAGCCTTGTAGATGCCTAGACTTCCATATTACCTTCTCTTAAATGTTGTTCATCTCTGTTGTAATATATTAATATAAACAGCTCCCCTGGGAGTTGAATCCAGTCCTTGTCTACAAAAATTTGGACAAACTCAAAATATTGTTTCTTGAATATGTAAGAACTTCTTTAAACGATTGGTTAAATATGTGCGGTGCAGTGCGGTGCGTAGGTTTGCTTCATAATAGGGAAATATCACAAAACAGACGACAATAAAATTCTTAAAATTATTCAAAATACGAATGACTGTTTGCTGTTTCTGTATTATTTTTTTTATACGGAATAATGTTCCCTCACTGGGGTCCCGTGCCTAGGGAAACATTTTACAAAATGTGAAACATGCCTAAGATTGGCTATTTAACAAAGTCAACATAATATAATATTGTTCCTATAAAACAAACCTTTTGAACTTTTTTAAAGATGGTGAATGGTAATTATATTTATTTATTCATGTATTTTATAATATAATTTTATTCATGCATTTCATAATATTTAATTTTTAATTTAATTTTTAACTTAATTTTTTTAATTTAATGCACAAAATACACAATTTTACATAGACACAATTATATGTTTTTTATGTCCCGACTTGTTAGAAAATTCCGCGTTAAGTCGGAACTCTTCGATATATAAATATATAAATAATGTATGAAACAGCACTTATGAATTTCTCGTTGTATTACTGTAGAATGTTTTATTATTTAAACTTTCTACTGAATATACTGTATAATTAATTATAATTTAGGTTTATCTTAAAACATAAATTTAGGTTTAATTTTTTTTTTATAAATCTTGGGTGTAAGAAAATTTATGTTTTTTAAAAAAAAAAATAAGCCAAATATGTTAGTATTATAAATGTTTGCAAAATGCAGATTTGCCGTCTATGTTAATAAAATTAAAATAAAATAAAATAATAATAACACCAAAAAAACGTGATTAACCTAATTATAATTAGCATAATAAACAATAAAAAACTAAAATAATCGTAAAAAACATAACCAATTTATATAGAACAAATTTTATAAACAGTACACACATTTTACCTAGCCTAGCCAAAGCTTGATCCACTCATGGATCCGTGCGCAACCCACTTCCACTATCCATTTCTTAATAGCAATTTTATATTGTGAGAACTTACCAATTGTCTTTTGAAATGAAATGAAACCTTTTAAATATTTAATGATTTCATTTGATTAAATTTCATTTTTACATGAATTTTTATTTGTTTTAACTTCTACTGAATGTGTTATATATTTTTTTGGTTCAATTTTTGTTTCTACTTCATAGTAATGTATGTTTTTTTTTTTAAAAAAAACAAGTATGTTTTTATAATAAGTTTTGTAAAAGGCAATTTGCCGTAGGTATATGTTAATAAAATAAATACATTGAATTAATGCAGCTTAACTCCTTGATCCATTTCTGTATTCACCTCACCTCGAGTGTTTGTTCTGTCAAAAACACTTTTCCCAAATAAACAAGAAAGGACAAGATTAACGAAAAGTGAATCTTATCTTCTGGGCTCGTCTCAGCTGATTAAATATACCCGGTAACGTTTTGATATTATATTAAACGTACGAGTTGCGTTATATTCTTCATTTTTTAAAAGATATCGAATGTTTATTTCCTTAGCGGTGATAAACATTTTTTTTAACCCCCCTTTACAAACAATATACGTTCCTACAGAACCCCAAAAGTTAGACATTTTAGCATGGCGCGGACGCGACCAAACACATTTCAACCAAAAAACTGTGTAGGTACTGGTGGTTTAACTTAAGCTCGCGCATTCAGAAAACTCATACTAACTCAAAGTTTATATTTGAAGCACGAACTTTGTGGTTATTCACTATAGTAAAATAAATAAAACAACTTTGTTTTTAACCACTAATTTTTATTTTTCACCGACCGGTTTCAAAGCAAACAAGCTTCTTTGTCAAGGTTTATGTAACTAATTACGTAACTAACTAAGTTACGTAAACCTTGACAAAGAAGCTTGTTTGCTTTGAAACCGGTCGGTGAAAAATAAAAATTAGTGGTTAAAAACAAAGTTGTTTTATTTATTTTATTTTATCGTACTAACGCATTTATAATCTACAGGACGTTGATTTAAAAAAAATGATGTGTTAAATTTCAACCAAATGTGATTTTTTTTTTTGAATTCGGTGTTGGATTAGACGGTTGTGTATATGAAAAAAGAAATACAATGGGTAAAAGAAATGTAATATTAAATTACTAAAATACTTCGTTTGATTATTTTATATTTTTCAAATTATTTTTTTAAATGTTGCGTTTTACTCATTATGGTCCTTTCAAGAACAAGGGATAATTTAAATTTGAAATAATGTATTTTTTATGGCCATTAATCTAGAACTAGAATGCGAAATTGTTTAAATTGTTTTAAGCATATAAATAACAAGATTTATTGTTTATCAATAAGTGTGTATTTTCTCCGATATAATTTGAAATGTGCATTTTAATTACATTATGATGAACACAAAATATTAAATTAAAACCATGCTTGTTTAAAAATAAATCCTCGTAAATAAATGACACTTTCATAAGTAATTTTTTTTTTCGCTCTAAACCAAAAGAGATTTTTAAAAACATTTAATAAAACAATATATAACATCAAGATTTTTAAAATCAGTATTCTGTAAGTACATTAAAAATGTTTTTGTGTAAATTTTGCGAAACTGTAAAAAAAATAAAAAAATATGAAATTTATAAATTGATATACACAGGCACATAATATACATAATAATATAACTATATTGTAATAATACTCCACGGATCTAGGCTTGGAGGGGGAGATTAAGCTAATTGAGAACTCTCGCCTTCCGCGCAGTAGCTAGGCTCTTTATAGACCAGGGTTGGTATTCTGAACGGGACTGCGCGCGAAGACGTCCAAAAGATAAAAATACGTTTTCTACGCCCGCTTTTGCGTTCAGAATACCACCCCGGGCTTAGAGGACGAGAAATATTAACGGGGACCCGTCACAGTGGATCTTCACAGGTCGCAGCGACGCACAGACGTCCCAAATTCAATTCTGACGGGAAATTTCTCAAATATGCAATAAAATGGTAATTAATGGTTTGAAAAATTTAAAAATACAGAAACTGAAATATTTATTGTATAAAATACTTATTTTATTAAAAAAATGAGAATTTATTGCTTTGGCTTCTGATTTTTTTATATATTTTTTTAAAAATAAAAAGCAATATTAGGGTTCTTATGATTTATTTAAATATTTCAATTTTGGTGGTCATTTTTAACGAGTTGTAAATAACTCACTATTAGAAAATGAAAATCTTATTGGGGTCGAGTGGGGTTCGAACCTCGGACCTCTGATCCGTGGGTCCGCAACACTAGCCACGGGACCACAACCCGATTCAAAACTAAATTGAATGAGCATATACTGTCGTTTAGTAAGTTTTGCGTCAACAAACAAAACTAGTGCTTTTTCAGATGAGTAAATTTTGGCCGACCTAGGAGAGTTTCTATATGCTTTTTTAAATTCTAGTTGCTCTCTTTGGAGAAAACATAATCTCCTCAATCATTTTTGCAGCATCTCTGCTTCCCGCAGATCTTAAACTAATTTGTGCAGGGTACATTAAATCGTCGCCAGACACCAACTCAAGTATAGGCTTTACTATTTTTCGCTTAGTTTTTTTCGTATGATTACCAAAAGATTTCTTCCTGCTGGTATTTCCAGAAATAGATGGTACTTCTGATATATAAGGAATCTCTTCAGAAATCAATTCAGGAAAATAAATTTTAGCATTCAACCACTTTTTTTTCATAAATATTTGTAGTGTTCTGTTATTTTCGACCCATTTCGATCTTAATGTGCCACAAAGACGCATTTTTTTTGTTTATAGACATAACGGTCTCTTTATCAATTTTTTTAAGTTGAAGTTATTGAAAAATATGAGCTAAAACATTTTTTCCTTTAGTTTTATTATTTCCCCTTTGCCATATGTCAAAGAAGATTCTTCGAGAAATCGAGCAATCTGAAATAAAAAGTAACATACATTCTAAATAGGCAATTTCTAGCAGCTAATTTCTTATGGGTTTTATAACATATATTACTCAATAAAATAAAATAATAATATTGATCGGGTGTCTCGGGGATATTTTTGCAGGCCTTCACAAACTCAAATGATAAACTTTTATAATCCGATAATTCATTGTTTTGTTATTTCCCCTTAAACCCGTAAAATAAAAAAGCAAAATTATATAATAAAGTGAATTATTAAGAACACACCTTCAATCAAAATATCCATAATGTAAAATCAAACAATAATGCTAAGGCTTTGCTAAAAAGGTGTTGTCAACTTGGGAATGCAAACGCTATTAAAACAACGAAGAATGTTTGGTGCCTTAATTGGCAACTTTGGCAACATCGCATCGCGTTAGCATTGTTGCCATATGGGTAATTGACTTGGTTTATGAAGCTCCATTTATTTATAAAGATATTATGTAAAAAATAATTGGAATTAAAAATAGTGAATAAATAACCCGATTTACCGCTAGAATTGACTTTGAAACCTCAGTGCGACTTCAAGAACTTAAAGCATACCACTGACGCCCCCCCCCCCACCTCTAAGATAAAGAATATTGTGATCAAAATGAAGAAATTGCAAAAGTGATATACTTAAAACATTTATGATACAGTTTAAAAAAATAAAAGCAAAGATAAAAAATAACAAATAAGTTATTGAAATAAAAATAATATATATAAATTAATGATGATAAAAAAAAATTGGCCACTAAAAATGAAAACAAGTGAAGAAAATTACAAATTATAAAAACAGAAAATAAAAAAAATAATGAAAAATAAACATTGATTATTGAAGGCTGCATTCAATTTTTATTTTTGTACCTTATCCAGCTGACTTCTTCCGATTCTGAGGTGTCCTACGTCCCACGTGCTGGAATGGTCAGTGCGTTTGAGTATCAAGCGAGGAGAACATCTTCCAATCAACCAGAAACAGACCACAGAAATTTGAATTTACCTATTTTACAGCATTTTGGTAGATGTATAATAGATAATTGATCATTCATCATTATACCCCAATCTGCACCCAATGGTGCATAGGGCACATTGAAACACCAAATGCAGCTTATCTCAACAATTTGTAACATGAAGTTAAGTTGATCAGTAGGACCTTCGTTTCAGGTACCAGTCCAGGAACAATGAAATATTGTAGTGTAAAATTACTTGTGACCGACCGACGATTAGTTTCAAACAAACCATCACGCCTTTTCTCCGTAGGGGTAGGCAGAGAGGATAAAACACCATATCACGCTATCTTGGCATACAGACCTCGCTTTCTCTACATTCATACATCTTCTCATGCACGCGCGCCGATTATTCTTACTTTTGATACGTCCATCTTCAAGTATTTAATGGACTTGATCGTGCCATGCTTTTTTTGGCCTTCCTCGTTTTCTGCATCCATCAACATTCGCATAGTAGAACCTTTTAGCCGTTCTTTCGTTGTCCATTCGCTCTACATGCCCAAACCAACGCAGCACCCCTTTCTTGATTCTGTCGATAATACATATCTCAGCCTTACACAGTTCACGGATCTCGACATTTGTGCACCTATCATACATCTTTTTACCACACATTTGCCTGAGGGATCGTGTTTCGACAGCATTTAATCTACTTTCATCATCATTTTTCCAATTCCATACTTCGCTTCCATACATTAGAGTTGGCACTAGAACTCAATTGTGAACTGCTAGTTTAGCCTCCTGCGATAAACAATTGTTTGCCAAAGTAGATTTCAGTGCACCGTTCACCGTATTCCCGGCTCTCTTCCTCCCTTCAATATCTTTCTAGGTCTTTCCATCCCTAGTAAACATACTTTTTTACTAAACGAATCGGGTTATGGTCCAGTGACTTGTGTTTCAGACTCACGGATCAGAGGTCCGAGGCTCAAATCCCACTCCACCCCAACTTGATTTCAATTTTCTAATAGTGACTTATTTACAACTTTAAATTTATTTCAACAGAGAGGGAAAACATTTTTCAAAATTAAAACATTTGTGTAAATCAAAGAACGCTAATGTTTCTAAGAATTATGCCTTTTTTTTGTTGTGTACTTTATCAACACTTATATTAATCAACTTGTTAGGTTTAATTTGGACGTTTTGAAGTGACTCTTGACTCATTTAAATAAGTTTCGATTTTATACCGAAACTAGAACAGAAGCCGAAATTGGGTTTCAGATAAAAAAAAATTTCGGTCAGTCACCAAAAACAACCTTTTAAATCAATATGTCGATATTTTCAGGAATAGAACACAGGACCTCAAGCACAATGGGCGGATGCGCAAACCACTGCTCTTCAAGACGGACTTATTCTTATTCAATTGTACAACATTATTTTGGTACGTGTATTTGTACATACACAAATCTGGATTTCTCCCAAGAGGGAGTAGGTATATATTTTTATTTATATCCCTACAGTGATGAGGTAGAATTTTTTCAAATTCAGGATTATGGACATACTTAACTTCAATATCAATACATAGATGGCGCTCCAACTCGCTTGTGAATGGTTTCTCGTTTAGTAACATGTATACAAAAATCAAAAATGTTACCTGTGTGGATATTCGCTAATAAGCGGAATGGGGAATGTTGTAGTACCTACTTAAAGTGGCCACTTGACCCAGCCAATGACAGGTCATAAGCCCTGTAAACGCTCGAATGTCCATAATCCTGAATTTGAAAAAATTCTACCTCATCTCTGTAGGGATATAAATAAAAATTTATTCAATTGTATTTTTGATATTTTTTTTAGGTTCTAATTCACCAAATGTATTTTTCATCCGTCTGGACACAGAGAGCTTAGATTTCCAATTGCAAATAGCACCTTGGCTTGTCGTGGTGCAAAATATTAATATGGTAGAAATGGCAAATTTGATCATTTCGTATGGCGTTAACGAAATCCGACACGCATATTGCGCAGTGTCTCTTTTTTATAAGTGCGCGCATGCGAGAGTGAGCGAGTTGGCAATATGCGGAGCAGTAAATCTGGTAAAGATGTCGAAGCAAATAATAAACAGGTTTAATGTGTTTTGGCGATTTAATTATGTTAAGTCTGTGATATTATTTGTCACCGACAGAAGTGAAAACGTTATCTGAATAGATATTCATTATCTTGCCTAGTTTCACTTTGAGAAGAAACTCACAAATTATGATTAATTAACCGGAATATCTCTTTACAAGGGGGATACATTCCACGCAGTACCGCCTAGAAAAGTATACTAAAATAAGTACAATGATGGATAGATTTCCTTGAATAAAAATCGGATTACTGTCTCTACTTTATTGACGACAAAATACAAAAAATCGCAACAAACAATATACACCATCAATAATGTTTTGAGTTTGTCCAAATGTTTGTAGACAGGCTGGAATCCTTGGGAGTTATTAAGATATTAATTTGTTGCAACAGAGAGGAAAATCATTTTTGAGAAAGGCATGTTATTATTATTTTATTTTATTCCAGTAAAATGGCTACATACTGCAGAGCCAATACTACCATATAAACATGAACATATTTTTTAACATAAACCATAAACATAAATAGTAATATTAACATAAATATAACAAAAGACATAAATATAAACATAAAATAAAAATTTATATTTGTAGCACTTATGGTGGTCTTAGCATATCCCGCCATCGCTCGAACAACGGTACACGGATCCACCCTGCAGTGGCTTGTAGAATTACGTTATTAGAGCTTTTCAGGCGTTTCCATAGACTCCAGGCTCTTTGGCGAAGTAGGGCAGCGAAGGTGTTTATTCGTCCAGCTGTGAACATTTCAGAGGCACTGCAGTACCTAGGCAATCCGAATAATTGTGTGTATAAATTATTATACGTGACCCTTAATTTATTACATTATCTTTTATGGAAGACTAGATATTTACATGGTTTATGATATTTTATGGGCTGGTTTATGTAGCCACTTTACACATTAAGAAACACTCCCCATTCTGCCTATGTTTGAAAATCCGCATTGCCTCAACTCTTCCATCCGTGACTTTTGAGAAGTAAAAGAGCTGAAACCTTTGTTGATATTTTTGTTTACTATGTTAAATAACTAATTTAAGGTATGTTTCACTTATTGTGAAATGTTTCCCACGGCACAGGACACCCCAGTAATAATGCAAACATTGTTAAAGTATAAATAAATATAAGTGAGATTCATCTGGCTGAATTATTTCACCTACTAGGTGACGTCTTAATTCAATTTTTATATTCCGTATTTATTTATTTATTTATACATCAACGGTTCAAAGAACCTTTTACAAAAAATAATAATTTATTGAAATAATCACAGCAGTGCACCATAAATATCTATTACATAGTATGAAATAATAGAAAAATTCAAACCAAACAATTTAGTGAAGATATACTACAAAAAACAAAAAGTAAAAAAGAAACATAACATCACTAAATAAAATATAACAATAACCATGAGAAAATCTTATCTTCTAAGTATAAATATAACACAGTAATGTTGTAAATAACTAGATAATAATTTAAATAATAAAACAACGTAAGTATTTAAGAAAATATAAATTTTTTGAACAATAAAATAAAAAAATAAAATAAAACAACTTAAATTAAATTAACTAAATAATACCTTTAAACCAGTTAGTTTAATCAAAAACGTTTTAAATATGTCCAAATGTTTTCTTATCTTCAATATCAGTTTATATTCATTTCACTCAATACACAATGCATTTTTTGTTTTATATATTTACAATTTCAAAAAACCCGTTAGGGTTACATTAGAAATTTTATATTGTCTAGTAATTTTATGTCTCGTCTAGTCTAGTTAGTTCAGTCATCATGTGCTTTTTCATATTGATTTTAAATTTGTCTCCAGTAAAAGTTTTCAAGTAGTAAGGTAAGTCGTTGTAGTGTTTAAGTCCATTATGTAGTGTTTTTGACTGTCCTGTGTTTGTCTTTGCCTTTTCAATATGATAGTATTGTTGTTGTCTGGTGTTATATTTGTGTATGTCAGCATTTTTGACTAATATTATGTCGTCGTCTTGTAGGTTTCCCGGTGTTATTTTGTGCACAATTTTTAAGGTCTCAATTTTAGTCAAGTAGTTTATGTCAAACTGGTGTTTTTTTGTACAGTTCAGTCGTAGAGGTCAGGTAGGGTAGGTTGTATGTTATTATTTAACACCTTTTAAGAACTAACTTATTTGATACACATAATTTTGAACCAAAGATTTATATAAAATTACATATTTTTCTTATTTTATTCATACTAATATTTCTTCCTACATATGTACAGATGCATCAACCAATTCTGTGATTTTAATTATTTTATTATTCAGTTGCGTATTTTTTCTTGCTGTATTTTTCATTATTGTAACAACATTTTTAAGGTTTAACCTAGTATCGCTGAACAAAATATCCTTAAATCATAGAATTACGAATAGTCCGGAAACCGCATACGCACATCAAACAGAAAGCGACTAAACTACTCATAAATCAGTAGGTTTACGTTTTGATCCATTGGTTTCTTTGTAGAATTCAACCATGCCATGTTGGGTCCTTTTAAAGTGTAGAAATACTGCTAGAACCTTAAAGAAACAGGATGCAATCACATTTCATGCGTAATTGGCAAATGAATGTGTATGTAACGAATGCATTACTTAAAAAATGAATTATTTTTCCTTCTGTCAGATTGTCGAAGAAACAAAATGAACATTTCGTTAGTGTTGCCAGGGTAGTCAATTTTTTTACCCTACTTTGCTCATCTAATGAGAGAACTAATAAAAATTGGATCTAGGATTAAACAACTCTATCGTGGACATTTGGCCGACATTATCTTTAAAACATAAAATATTATTTAACATGATATAAAAATATCCGTTTTATGTAAAATAAAATTTGTTTTATATTTTAAGTTTAAAAGTTCATTAATTCGATTACTTTTATTTAATGACCCTTTACTTATCTACTCTGTTGTGTCAATCAATATTTCCGCGTGCACAATAAAATTCTAGAGAAATGAACAGATTGCTTTTTTTTACCTTACATTTTGTTATAATTATTTTTTTCCCATCATGCAACATTACGCGGTGGCATTACGAATGCGCTAGGCGAAAGGGAGGCATAGTTGGGGCAAAGAATTAAAATAGTCCAGATGGATCGTAGAATCATATTTGAATACATCGGACTGTATCCAATTATGTATCCAATTATAATTCAATAAAGATTCAATAAGTCCATGTACTTGTAATTTTCTCAAATTGAACGGTTTGGGTAGGTAGGAAGAAATTGCCCTAAGGCAGTGATCGCCACACGGTAGCTCGCCGAGGCTTTTTCGGTGGCTCGCGTAGGATATCAAATTTGCCTAGTAAATTTTATTATTGAACTCCGAAAATAAATAAAAAATGTGCTGAATTTCAACGAAATGCTTTAAGGGTTGCTGTCAACGTTTTCCACATTGAAGGTTGTTCAGAGCAAATGTAGAAACAGACTCACAGATTTACATCTTGATAATTGCATTCGGATGGGAGTGACAAGGTACTCACCGAGAATTAAAAAAAAATTGCAGGAAAGTGGATGCCATTCTTTTCCCTAATTATTTTTCCTCTTTATTTTTTCTTTTATTTTTATGTTAATTTTTAATCACACCCCTTTCCAATTATTATTTTGATTATAAATAAATATTCAGAGTACGCATTTTATGTTTTATTGTTTATCTGATGTTCTTATTTACTTAAACTAATATAAAAATATTATGTATGGTACGATAAGGGCCGATGATAAAAAACTATAAATAGGGAATTTGTATAGTTAGCTCACCAGACAAGTTCAATTTCTGAAAGTAGCTCACATCCTTATTGAGTTTGGAGACCACTGCCTGAAGGCAATATGTATATAAATTGTATATGTATATAAAGTGTTAAATAAAATATTTGCTTTTGTATTTTTCTAATAAATTATTGGTATTACGATCAACTTATGTGTAATGGAGAGTATTTTCTTTCATTATATTCCTAATAACTCTCTTGGACATAAGACAGCTTAAGTTGTTTTATTTTCCTGCTTGCAGAACCAGCCTGCCAATGTTAATGCCAGCAGGAAGAGGGATGTCTTTAGTCAACCAAATATCTTCAGATATCGACATTTTTCGTGTCACCGAAAGAAATTTTAGAGAGGATAGCTGTCTTTTACTCTAATTACTGGAAATTTTTATTTAACAATTTTACCTCATTTAAATTGTATTACATTTTTTTCTCGTGTTATGTATGCCTTTAATAAATTTTTGTAACGCACATAAACCTATGAGAGTAAATTGAAATTGGAAATACCGTCTCGATATGTACCGATGCAGACAGCGTTCATAATCGCGGCGCTGGAGGCAGACCACAAAGAGAATGATCGAGTGCAGCCACCATCCTCAGACATGAGTCATGAGGGCAAAGACGAGAAAAAGTTTTGTATTGTTTTAAGTCACCAAACATAAAAAAAACTAATTTCGTGTTTTTGAAGTGCATATTTATTTTATTTTTTATTGTCGAATAAATATTCTATTTTGCTTCGTCTTCTGCGGTCAAGGCAATTAAATAGGTAAATATTAAATATTATGCGAAGCGTTTATGCTTGTTCGACATCAACATGAGGTTTTAAGCATGCGTCAAATCTTGTAAGCGAGCCATCTTTTCGCTATCGTTATTTTGTAATTCATGTACTTGCTTTCCGTGTCCCCTCCAGACCATCTAGACTGTCTGATATTTTCCATATTCGTAATATTAAAACAAATCGGAAACATTCTACCATCCCTCGTATATGTAAAGCATTTAACAATAGTTTTAAAAGTCTTGATATATTTAACACTCCATATAATAGGTACGATACAGAAGAGAACTAATAGGCTTGATTCAGAATAACAGAGAATAGACGTTTTGTCTCATTTCTTGCTCTTAATCATTAAATTAAATGCAATTTTCCACTCTTACTTTCCTTCATTCATTATTCACCACTCCTTATCAATTTCCTTCTTTTCCTTCCCACTAACTCCTTGTTTTGTCCATATTTCTTTTATTTTAATATATAGAATATTTATCTTTATATTTATAATTCATCTGTACGTGTGATGTCACCGTACTCCTTCTAAACGGCTTAACCGATTTACGTGCGGTTTTCAGAGAAATATAGATATTTGCGCTGTGCGTGTTCGTAGATATTAAAATCTGCAATCGAGCATGTAAAAAATAAGTTAGGAGCACAAATGTTTTATTCATCGATCTACCAGGGTTGCATTTGAGGAGAATGCATTTGCAAAAAAAAGGAAAGATGTTGTTTTTCTGTGGATAAAAAAAGTGTGTTTTTGAATGTTTACAAAAAGCATTTGTTTTTGGTAGATCTCATTCAGATTCTTTCCTTAAATTCCTTATAATTTCTACCCATTTATTTCTTTTTGTTGGATTTTTGGTAACACTTTAATAATATTAAATTCAATACATTAAAAAAAACGTATTCCTACATAAGTACACCCCTTTGTTGATGAAAAGACCGGAGTTTGACGTTTGCAAAAAAAATGCCATATTTGAAAAAATATTTATTTTATGTTTAGGAATTCAACCATAAACAAGTACCTAGGTACCTACTTAAATTCAAAATTTGAATATGAACAATTTTTAGTTTTGGAATTTAATCACAAACAAGAACCTAGGTACCTACTTATCAATGAAAAGTCCTTTTCCAAGGTAATAGCAGGCAAGCCAACATTCGGGCAGGACAACGTCTGTCGGATCCGCTAGTTATTTATAAATCATATAATACAAATGAATTGCATCCCCAGGAGTTGCTATTAGTAGATTCGGGATATATATTTGTTTTTTGAAAGCACATATTTACAACAACAAAGAAAAAAGCAATTTTAACATCTTTATAACTAAATATATCCCAACAGTATATAAACCAAAAAAAAAATTCTACAAATAAAATAAATAAATAAAAACGCTTTCAAACATGGAGGGAGTAGTAAATCTAAGACTAAGGGAGATAAGGTCGTTATCTCACATGTTACGCAGACGATAAAACCATAGTGACAGAACCAGAAGATAGTTTATAACGCATGTTACTGAGAATTCATGCCAATTCTTTTTTTTCATTTATATTTAATTAATTAAGTAATTCTAAGTACATTGGTATAATTTCTGAAAGTTAGAAAATATCTATGTCTGTCTGTAAAACAAAAAGTTTCATTTTTTTTTTTTATATTCAGGTTTTAAAATTTTGAGCCACAGCGTCCTATGCTCCGAAGTATGGTGTTCATGTAGAAAAGAAAAAAGAAATAGTTTTATGTGAAATAAATAAAAAATGCAGAGGAAGGCCTTGGCAGCATCAAGACGCCTAAGAAATATCCTATGGGACGATAAACATATTCGGATTGGAAGCAAGATTCGGATGTACAAAACGTGTGCCAGACCAATCATCTGTAGGAGCAAAAATTTACTAATTTAAACAAATAAAAGTAACTCCAATACATAAATTCTAATACGTGTAATGGTCAGTGTGTTAGCCTGCCATGCAAGAGGTCTCGTGTTCGATTCCCGACATGGTTGTTATGAAATATTTATTTAAAACACTGTTTTCACACGAGAATATTTCATAGTCCTCGGACTGGTAACTGAAGCGTAAGACTGATCATCTTACCTTCATGTAACAAAAATGATAAAGATACGCCGCGATCGGTGTACCAATGCAGTGCCCTATGCACTATTAGGCGAGGAAAGGGAATGACGAACAATTACGAGGCTGAGAAAACGTCAGGCGAATGGACGAATTTGCCGATTTCGCTCATGCTACATATCCAGAAAGATCTCGAGATTGAACGAAATTGACGTCATTAAATAAATACATGATGAGATGTGAAACTATCAACTTAGTACAAACACATCGCGGGGACTTGTGAAATGTTTATGGCGAAATTTCTCGATCAAATGATAAACTGCGAGTATTTCGAAAAGAGACATCACTTATGTTCAACTTATATTACACTTACGTTCAACTTATAATACAATGCGAAATGACATTTAATATGTATTTAATGGTTTCAACTAAATCCATAATTCATCGAAGTAAAAATCATGTAATGTTATTCGATGCGACATTTGTCATAGCAACACCCGAAACATTCGAATCATCTTGAATTCGGGTAAAAACATCGAGTTAAGTTGCGACGTGACATTTTTCATAGCAACACCCGAAACATTCGAATCATCTTGAATTCGGGTAAAAACATCGAGTTAAGTTGCGACGTGACATTTTTCATAGCAACACCCGAAACATTCGAATCATCTTGAATTCGGGTAAAAACATCGAGTTAAGTTGCGACGTGACATTTTTCATAGTAACACCCGAAACATTCGAATCATCTTGAATTCGGGTAAAAACATCGAGTTAAGTTGCGACGTGACATTTTTCATAGCAACACCCGAAACATTCGAATCATCTTCAATTCGGGTAAAAACATCGAGTTAAGTTGCGACGTAATATTTTTTACATCGACCCCGTGGTAATGTGGACAGCGAGTTAAGAGGTCTCGTTTTCACCGCAATATCTTAATTTCTGTATAGATTATTGATAGAACACAATCACAATTTCTTCACTTTCTCTACATTCATGCATCTTTATTTATTTTATTTTTATTTAACACTTTACTTACATATTTATACAATACATGTACATATAAGGGCGGGCATATTGCTTTAAGGCGATTTCTTCCTACCTACCCAAGCCGTTCAGTTTGAGAAAATTACAAATATATGGACATATTGAATCTTACAATTTTATACAAAAATTAAAAACAAAGATTAACAAAATAAAAATATATTTTTAAAAATTAACACTATACTATGAAGAGAGGAGAGGGGATGGGAAGGAAAAAAGAAGGATAAAGGAACAATTTTGAAAGTAACATTTCAATCTTAACTTAAATATAAATAAAGAAGGGACGGGGCTGGGCGTCTCTAACATTCTTCTTCTTCACGTGTCATGTTGGGTCCCCCGACGTTGACGATCACTTGGAAGAAAGCTTCCCTATCCTGAGCAGTGCGAAACAGCTCTTCCACAGTTCTAATCCTGATCCATGCTCGGATGTTTCGAAGCCAGGAAAGCTGTTTTCTTCCAACCCCTCTACGTCCCCCTATCTTTCCCTTCATGGCAAGCTGAAGTATGGTATATTTATCACCTCTCTACACATGGCCAAAATATGAAATCGTACGGAGCTTAACAGTGGTGAATAGTTCTCTAGTATTAGTATTGGCTCTACGTAATACTTCATTATTGGTTATCATATCGGTCCAAGATATTCTTAACATTCTACGGTGGATCCACATTTCAAATGCTTCAAGGCGGTTTATAATATTAACTTTTAGAGTCTACACCGTACAGTAAGACAGACCATATATAACATTTGACCAATCGTTGTCTCAGCTTAAGGTTTATAGTATCGTCACAAAGAACTCTAGCATTAGTGGGTAGATTATTCCACAATCGAGCTGCTACTACTGTAAAAGAGGAGGCAAGAAAATAGGAGCGATGACAGGGTATTAACAGGGTTCTCTCGTTACTAGAACGAAGAGATAGTCCGTGTTGTGAAAGAGGTTGGAAGAGCTCTCTCAGATAAACAGGCGAAGTGGGATTATTTAAGATATTGTGAAGAAGTGATAGAATGTAAATGTTTCTTCTATGCCTGATACTGAGCCAGTGTAGTTGCGTGCGATACTCGATTATGTGGTCAAAAAATAAGTCAAGATTGAAATGTCACTATCTAAATATTTAAATTGTTCCTTTATCCTTCTCATTTACTTCCCATCCTCTCTCCTCTCTTCATAGTATAGTGTATTTTTATTTTTTTATTTTACCTATTTTTATTTTTTTAATCTTTGTTTTTAATTTTTGTATAAAATTGAAAGATTCAATATGTCCATGTATTTATAATTTTCTCAAACTGAACGGTTTGGGTAGGTAGGAAGAAATTGCCTTAACGCAATATGCCCGCCCCTATATTTTTTTTTTTTTTTTTATTAACACACACGGCATAATTGCCTTTTACAAATTTATAATATAAACATATAAGGTTTGATATTTTTTAAACTACATATTTGCACTCAAAACTAAGGAACAATAATCAAGCCTACAAATTATATAACATAATATTAAAAAAAAAAAAAAAAAAGTTTAAATAAAACAAAAGTTTGAAATAAAAAGTATATGAGAACTTTAAAAATTAATATAAAAAGTAAATCAAATTTTAAACATAATAAGGTTTATAATAAAAATATATATAAAAGAAAAAAAAAAACAGAAAATCATATATGAAGTAACTACATTAAATATGATTACTGCTCATCTTTGAAAAAGTTTATAAGGTTTGTTCTATAAGAACAATACCCCACATTAAATATATCCGATATGTGGGAACAACTATTGCCGAGTTCATGAAGTCGGCTTATTACGGCATTACAATTATACACTGTGCGTGAGTTGTTACTGCAAAACGGTGGCACCCGCCTAGTTATCCTTCCAGGCACCCTGATGTTGACGAGTGACAAAAGTTCTGGGCAATCCCATATAGAATGCACAATTTTATACAAATTTAACAGGTCTATAATTTTTCTTCTATCGTTAAGTTTAAGCAAATTTAATGTTTTTAATAAAAAATCGTAATTTAAAAATTCATGACTAATTCCAAGTTTAAAATGTATGTATCTTAAGAATTTTTTTTGGACCCTTTCCAGAGAATTTTGATGACAATTGTAGTAAGGAGTCCAAATTGTCGAGTTGTACTCTAACTGACTTCTCACTAAAGAAGTATACATCAACTTCAAAGTGCCTATGTTTTTGAATTCATTAGTCACACGTAACACGAATCCCAACATTTTCAGAGATTTACTAGTTATGTTGTTAATGTGACTAATGAAGGATAATTTTTGTTCGAAAATGACGCCTAAGTCGCGCACCTCAGAAGTTGAGATTAATTGAGTATTTCCCATCAGATAATCGAATAATATGGGATTTTTTATTCTAAAAAATCTCATTACCTGGCATTTTTTAATATTCAATTGCAGTTTATTAGCAGAGCACCACTGAAACATTTTATCTAAATTACGCTGCAGAGTATTACAATCATTTACAGTATTGATTATTTTAAAAATCTTCATGTCATCGGCAAACAGCAATATCTCCACATCATCAAATACATCCATTACATCATTAACAAAGATGATGAAAAGTATTGGGCCCAAATGGGAGCCCTGTGGAACTCCACTAGTAGCACAGAAAGTTTGGGACAAAGTGTCACAAATTTTTACCGTTAATGTTCTATCAGTCAAGTAGCTTTGAAACCATTTAATCATAGGACCACTTATTCCTAGTTTAGATAGTTTGGCGATAAGAATTTTTAAACACACTTTGTCAAAGGCTTTACTGAAATCAGTGTAAATAGAGTCTACTTGTTTTCTTAATGTAAATGAATTAGTTATGACATTTTCGTATAATATTAAATTAGTTAGCGTAGATCTAGCAGACATAAATCCATGCTGAGAAGTGGTTATTATATGCTTTAAGTTAGTTGATGCAAGTAATTTATATAAAATATTTTTTTCAAAGAGTTTGGGGATGGCAGATAATATGTATATGTATATATATTGTATATGTATATAAAGTGTAAAATAAATAATAAATAAATAAATAAATAAGCTTCTTAAAAGCAAAAAAAAATCCATTTTAAGAAATATAAACCTTGTACATAATAAGCAAAGTTAATAATAAATGCAACTAAAAAAAATAAAAAAACATTTGCCTCGTAAATATTTTTAGCCATTATTTCTCAGTCCATTCGCTCTACATGTCCAAACCAATACAGAACTCCTTTCTTGGTTTTGTCTATAGTGCTTATCTCAGCCTTACTCGTTATTATGTAAAAAAAATTATATAAGGAATCATGAAAATTAATACCAAAGGCAGGATTATAATGTTTAGTTGTGTTGTGGAGTGGTGTGTTGGGGAGCTATCTGGCGCATATCACTTATATTTATTTTTATTTTCTTTTATTTAGCAAACATACAGTACAGTTACAAAGTTTAATATTTTACACAATTAGACTTAATTCTAATGGACCAGTGAAGTTTCCATATTATAAAGCAATTATATGTAAGGTTAATTATGAAAGTATAAAAAAGAGAAGGAAAAAGAAAAACATAAAAGAAAGTTGTTTTAAAATTAAAATTTAAATGAAAAAAAGATATTTTAAAGTTTGTAGTTTGTAGCGAGTATTTAAAAATGGAAATAATATTAAAAATGAAAAAAATTTGTAAGAGTATTGTATTGTATATGGTCAGAATCACACTGCTCTCGCGTGGTGTGTCGTGTCGCGCCACCGATAGAGTCCCGATCCAATGATTTTTAGTCTGCTCTAGGATGTATTTCTAAAAACGTCTCCAAAACGCATTGAGTCACAAACACGACGAATGATCAATAAAAACGACAGAAGAGCCCTCAACACACCTTACCACTCCACAACGCGACACAATAATGTAATCCTACCTTAACTCGCCGACACGACAGACCCCCCTCAACACAACACACGAGAACAGTGTAATTCGACCTTTTTTTTTTTTTTTTTATTTAATGCACAAAATACACAATTTTACATAGACACAATTATATGTTTTTTATGTCCCGACTTTTTAGAAAATTCCTTGTAAAGTCGGGACTCTTCTATATATAAATCAAAAATATTCATTTACATATTAAAACAATATACTGGTAATCAAAACAATATGCTAAATAATCAAAACAATATACAAAATAATAATAAAAAAATATTAATAATAAAAGTTTATACATGTCGAAAATTGGAATGTAGAAAAGTTATATGATAAAACGTATAACTGTGATGATATACACATATACGATATACGTATATGGATAATAATGACAACAGCAGCGATGTTATGTATTTATTCCCGAAGCAATCTCATACAGTGGTCTCTACGCCTCGATACAATCCAATTATGGATCTTTATCTTAAATATAGACGTTGTTTTGGAGAACTTAATATGTTCATCCAAGACGCTGAACACTCTTGGAGCTATATATGAAAAGTGTCTCCGAGCAAACATCGTAAGCGTTCTCGGTATTAAGAAGTATAGGTTACGCGAAAACCTCGTACGTGCATTCTGTTGGGACCTCCTTCCGAAGTCGCCTGACCAGAAAATTGTCAATACATTCTTAATATACATTTGACGAATATCAAGAACTTTTAACAATTGAAATAATGGTTCAGATGGGTAGCGTATTGTGGTACACAGAACAAACACAGTCGGTAATGGTTTATAACATGCACTTCTAAATAAATATGTATGTTTTATATTGTAACGGTGAAGTTCAGTGTAGGTTGAAAAAAAAATTATTTGGTCCCAGGTGGGCTACATTATAGAGATAGATTATCAAAAATCAATAAGCAAATTTTTAAGATTAAAAAGAATAATGCAGATAACCAAACAAAGTACCTACAAACACTTACCATTTCACCAGTTTCGCTCAATCGGCAAGAACATGAGATCTCTCCAAGAAAATAAGATTATATCGTATGGATTTAACTTTATAAATGAAATCAAAAACGTTATCTTTAAAATACCTTACTGTAAAATGGAACAAATATGACTTAAAGATCTGGATTTTATGAAATAAACAACTCGTTAGTGAAATACAAAATTTTAATAAAGGAAGCAATTTTCTACAAATATACCAAGATTAGTTAATATAAAAATTCAGAATTCTGCCTAGCTAATATGAGTAAGTGGTTGACAATAAGTGTATCTAAGAAATAAATAGTTGTAACGATAATAATGACAAGTGAAATAGATTCTTGATTGTTTTCTTCTCGAGATGATATGAAATAATGTTGATTTTACAAAATAATATCCGCAGATGGGACTCGATTTAAGATGTCTTCGGTTGGTGTTTGTTTACTCCGGGTTGCCTCAGTCGATGATTTCCCAGAAGATTATTTGTCGACAGTTCAATTCAGTAAATGACCGTCTGCTTCCTTGCATTTGTAAATTTGTGTCTCATGGTCTTGAAGAAAACTTTGAAATGCTGACATCGACTTTTCTAGATATTTACGAATAAACTTCGTAATAATTAGTGATCCATTCGAATCATGGAGTAAATATACTACATTGTAAAATCCTATTCATCGGACAAAGTAGATAAAAGATGGAGTAAATAAAATAAAATAAGGTAAAAAGGTAAAGAATAAAGGTAGGTAAAGAAAAGAAGGGAACCTGTATAAAATACAATCTCATTAGAATGTGATATCTCTTTCTACAAGACTTTCGGTAATAAATTTCAAACAAATAGGCTTACGTTACGTTGAACGTTCCCTTTCTTGAAGGACTACATTTTTGAAATGTGCGATCGCCTCTCTTCTAGTCTTTGGGCGGTAAATGGACCGTTCGTCTCGAGTTTTCAAATGGAAAGAAATCTACTTCTAATGCACGGATATCGTCTGGATGAGTTACTACCGCGGCTGTCAGATGGCGCTAAATCAGGGAATTAAGTATTATAATCCAGTACTAAAATGCTTTCAAAACGGGGTACGTTGGACTCGTTTTTTACAACGTTACAATATATGTAGATGGTAAAATGATTGATATTGATGCATTTCTAGATCGTTCTTATCCGAGTTCAGAGGCTCGGAAATAAAAGGCCGCTGACCCTACCAAGACGAGTATTATACCCACCATAACAATGTAGATTGTTTACTATAATGATACCATATACATGTATGTATGGATTACTATATTTATTGATTATTCAAGTAATTACTAATAACAAGAGGTCAGTTCTGTATGGAAAGCTAACCTATAAAATAGGTACTATAGATTAATAATAAATGTACTAAGCTACGTATGAACGATGAAATTCCTTCATATTATAAAATTGAACACCAACAAGGGCAAAGAGTTATCTTTAATTTTATATGAAGTAAAATAAAATGTTTTAAATAAAAAAAACAGTCAATGACAGGTCATAAGCCCTGTAAATGCCTGGACATCCATATTCCCTTCTCAACAATGTTTTCCCACTCTGTTGCAATAAATTCAAATATGAATAACTCCCTAGGGAGGAAATCCAGCCAGTCAGCATACTCAAACATTGTTGAATTAACTACCTGATAAAATAAGAAGTATAAAAATTGGAAAATTGTTTTCAGGCGTTACCTAGAAGGTGATTTGGTTCAGCCGGATGAATCTCACCCACATAATAAAGGTTTCAGCTCCTTTACTTCACAAAAGTCAACAGATGGAAGAGTTGAGGAAATGTGGATGTTTAAACATGGGCAGAATGGTGAATGTTACACAGTGTGTAAAGTGGCCACTTAAAACAGCCAATGACAGGTCGTAAACCTTGTAAATGCCTGGACATCCATATTCCCTTCTCAATAATGGTTTTACTCTCTGTTGCAATAAATGTAAACAAAAAAATATAATTATTTGAATTAGCTTTAAAAGCAATTGTGTTAAATTTTTAAGTTACATTAACATCGACGAAGTTACATTGAATATTAATACACATATATGTACATTAGCGTGGGCAGATATTTTGTTTCCGAATTTTGAAATGAAAGGGACTTAAAAAGTTGCCTTTTAGATTACTCGGAATGCAAAAAATATTCGATACTACTTTTGGCCCTCATTGAAGTTTTCGAAAAAGTAGTTTTTTTGTGCTAAACCGGCTGTCATTTCGTATTTAAGAAAGAAAATCAGTCCAAATAAATTTTATAATGCGCATTAAACCTTATTTAATAAGCATTTGAGGGCGTGAGTTGTTCTTTGTTTTGTTATAAATGGGTAGCATTGTTTTAATGAGCCACTGTTTTCGTCAATATTACCCAGGCGCTGAGCGGAATCAGTTCCGCGGAGTGTAAACTTTTTGCATTTCGATAGTTTTGAAACGTGTTCGAATTCGCAACGCGATTAAGTTATATCTTTACTTACAAAAATATATTTTATCAATATAGATAATTATCAAAATATTCAGACAGTTATAAACTTTAAACCTCGGTTGAGGGCCAAAATTAATTTGGAATATTTTTTGAAATAATTTTTACGTTTAATGTGATCCAAAATGCAACTTTTTAGACTAAAAAAATAAAAAAAACTTCATACATTATTGGCCCACTCTAATGTACGTGCAAGTATATACGTATTGATTATTAATGTCCAGAAAATTCAATTTAGCTGTTTGTCGGGATCGAAGAACAACAACGGATGTGCGAAACATGCGAAATTGTCTTTTTATGTTTAATCTTGGTTTAATTTTCCAGGTTTGGAAAAAAAATTATATATAAGTAACCCAAGATCAAACGATATACTTTTGGACCTATCAAGTTGTGACATTAAGTGTTGAAAAAAAATGTTGAACTGCTCTTACGTAAGGTCGAAGAAAATCACATGCGTCGTTGTTCTACAATCATGAAGAGATGAAGATAACACTGTTACCTTCCCATTGGGTCTTGGGCCCCGATTACAATGGGAAGCTAACAGAGTTATTTTCGACTGTATATAAAGAAAAACCGATATACAATTATATTCGCATGAACATTCAACCGGTAACCTATACTTGAACATGTATGCATATTCTGCTTATTTATTTATTCATATTTTTTTGCTTTCAAACTATAATTAATAATAAAAATAATGTGACCTCACTGGGGTTTCCCGTGCCGAGGACACTTAACAATATACTTTTTTTAAAATAGTAAATAAAGATCAATATTAAGTAATTTTATACAAATTAATTTATAACGTTTTGAATACCTATATTTATATAAAGACAGACAAAATATATCAACTTCACCATACTCGTTACCTAGCCGGTGTAGTCTAGGTATTGGTGAATTGTAATAATAATTGTGACTGCCAGGAGATTAAAAAAATAACGTTAGCTGCCGAGTATTTCGAACAGGTACTTTTATGCTGATAACACTAGATACACTGATACATTATGTAAAATTTCCATTTAAAATATACGCAAAAATGGCATTTTTCAATAAAAAATTATAAAAGCGCCATTTATGAATAATTGGTTTCATATTTTCGTTTTGAATCACTTTAAATACAATTATTTTGTTTCCAGCATGCAATTTTCAGGAGTTAAATCAAACAAATGTGGGTATTAATTCATATTTTAGAGAACGCGTCGTGTCGTTCGATATTGTTTTATCATTTGGGAAAATTTAGCGTTGATCGAACTAGTGACAATATTGACATTCTCTATCGCAATTGCCGGATTAGTGCAAACAGCACCGGCCGTGGCAGATTCAGTTTCGCACTGAACGAGAGTCGTCAACCTCGAGCGGGCAAATCAAAAAATATTGATACAGCAAACAGTTGCAAAGGCAAACACGCTGGGACAAGACATGTGTTGATATATGAAATATTCCGCCATTACGGGCAGAATGGTGTCAACTAAACAATCCGAAGATCGCCATCTTTGTCCGAGTGTTGTGCAAGTAGTCACCGGGCCGACTCCTAACTCTGTTCGCGGCAATGTTTGATTAATGCAATTTCCAGAACGACACCGTCGGAATATTGATAAAACCCTCTAAATGGATGGAAGATCAATTATTTTTTTTTTTTTAAGGAACAACCCGCTAAGTTTACATTTTAGAAGCTTGTCAGCGGATGGGAAAGTGAGGGTATGTGAGAAAGTTACGAAAAATACGCCACTCAGCAGGCTTATTCTGTCACAATGAGGAACTTCAGCCCTACGGGAAATTCGATACAAAAAATGTTTTCTTAAAAATGTACGAAAAAAATAACGTTAAAAAAAACGCACTGCTTTGATTGACGTCACTGGTTTATATAAACCAACCAATGATGTGAGATTTGGGAAGGATATCCGGTCAGCTTACCGTAAACGAACCGATGGAAAGAATTAACATAGAACAACCTCTGACGTCACACGCGGAGTTATTTCAGAAATAAAAAACTTTAAAAAATCATAGCGCTGATAATACGATAAGTAAAACAAAATATTTTTTTTGGCTTAGTTTAATAGTCTTTTAACAAATAAATAATAAAACACGACACCGAACTTCCTCATTTCAAGTTTCAGTGCTGGAGAACAGCGTTTATTGAATATATTTTTAAATACATATTACAATTATTTGTTACCCAATGAGTAAATCTAAAGACTTTTTGGTGGGACAAGACAGGTTTATTTTTAAACATTGTTTTATTTCTACTATACATATTTATTTATGACCGTTTAACAAGTATTTACGTCTTGAACAAGTAGAAGAATTAGCGTATCTGAAAAGCATGTTTTCAAGAGATGGAAGAGTAGAAAAATATGTTGAAAGGACGGCCAACAAAATGAACGGCGCACTAAGCAGAGTAATTTCTAATAAAAATATGTAAGTCGAAGCTAAACTGGCAGTGCACAACGGAGTTTTAGTCCCAACACTAATGTATGGAAGTGAAACATGGAACTGGCAGAGGGAGGATGAAAGCCGAGTGAACGCGATTGAAATGCGATCTCTTAGACGAATGTGTAGGAAATCAATGTATGACAGGGTTACGAATTACGAAATCAGGCGAGAGTGTAAATCTGAGTCAAGTATAATAGATAAGATTAAGAAAGGGACTCTGAGATGGTTTGGTCATGTAGGGCGAATGAACGACGAAAGAATGGTAAAACAAGTATATATGGCGAAAATGAACGGTACGTGAGACGAGGACGACCAAGGAAGACGTGGCATGATCAGATAAACCAAAATCTTAAGTCCGGTCATGTCAAAAGCAGACAGAACCAAAGGGCATGTATGACAAGATGTATGAATGTGGAAGAAGCTAGGAATATATGCCAGGATAGACGTGTGTGGGAGTCCATTCTCTCTGCCTACCCCTACGGGGAAATGGCGTGATGGTAGTAGTAGTAAATATTTGCAATACGGAGTGCGTGTCTGGGGTCTCAGCTTTCGGTCTCATCTGGGTAAAACTTATGATATTCAGGTGAGACTGTTAAAGGGGATTGTACCGGATAGCATAATCCGTAAGATGAAACATATGGGCGAAGGTGTATATATTTTTTTTTTTTTTTTTTTTTTTTTTTTTTTTTTTAATTCTGTTATGTCCTGCTGGTAAAACAACTTTGTGACTACAAATTGATTGTAGATCACTTTGTTAATCCGGAATATGAAAAAAGAGTTTCCCACACTCACAACACTAGATTAAAAACTTAGGGCTCCCTGTTTGTTCCCCGAATTACAAATTACTTCGGAGAGCGAACATTAAATTGCGTTGTTCCAAGATTGTTCAATGATCTCCCACAAACCATTATAAACATGAAAGATCTTCAAATGAAAAAAAAATCTAAAGAAATATCTTTAAAATACTTTATAGTGCCTGCTAATAAATACATTTATATAATATAAATAAAATAATGTTAAATAAACCTGTTTTAAAAAAAAAATGTGTCTCACCGAAATGTATTTAGACTTAGTGGGTAACAAATTGTTATTATGTATTTTAAATTATTAAATAAACGCTGCTTTGCAGCACTGAAACTGATATGATAAAGCTAAAAAAAATATAACTGCATTTAAAGTTGTTTTCTTAAAATTTGCCATTTACAGGGTTTTATCAGCATACCGACGACACATTGTAGGCAGTGGTGTAGTCCTAAGCAGACGGGAGAGGGTGGGGGGCACATGTTTAGACCTTTGACAGTTATCGGCTATAAATACGTTTGTTGTTATTTCGAATTATTTGAAGTGACTTAAGTAGATATTTTTTGAAACGTAATATTTGTTCCTGACCAGAGCCGGAGCGCCGCTCTGCTCAGATAAAAAGTGCCGGAGCACTGCTCCGTGCGCTCCGGCCCGACTACACCACTGATTGTAGGAGCATTTATCTTATTTCGTATTCTTGGTTTGTTCTTGAATGAGTTTCATAACAAGTACGCTTGCTTAGAAATTGCTTTCGATTGAAAATATTATCCCGATAATCATTTGATGATAGAGCACGATGTGTTCAGGCGCCTGTAATGATTGATGATTAGTTGAGAAACGTCGGCTTCTGTTTGTATTTGATTTGCTGCAGTAACTTAACAACATTGTGTATTGAGCTTTTGTAAAAGTAAATTTAGGACACTCAGAAGGTTGACATATCTGTACCTTAGAGGATAAAAGACGGGAGTCCACTTTTTTGCTGTTTTGATGTTAATGATCCATAAATTATCGTAATAAGATAGAACAATGGAGAGTGTAGTACCAAAATTGTACAATTTATAACCAGCTGAAAATTGTGAGGAAAAAAACCTAAACTCGTTTAAAAAAATATATTCAAAAAATTATTAAAGACAGCAAGTGAAACTTAATCGTGCATTTAAATATATTTTATCCTTCATTTATTATTAAACTATGGACTTACTTATATATATATTTTAAATGCAATGTAACCCGCAGACAAGCTTCGGCTTTGCGGGAACAAAAATACAATTATGTATGTTACTGATTTGTTAGAATAAATAAAACTTAAAAAAAAATAAAAAAATGTACCTGAATTGAATACTGAAGTCCACTTTTGTATGAAAAATGCTTTATTAAGTTGAAATAAAATTTGATGTCGACTTTGTTTTATTGCAAAAAAAAAACCAGTAGTCCTTTTACGCTATTTTTATATGTACTTTTACTATCAAAATAATCATTATTTTACATAAAAAGTTATTTATATATTAAAATTATCTCATTATGTTAAAAATTTATGATATTTTGGAATTTTTCAACTTACAAAATAATGTTTCCTGAAAATTTCGTTGTTTACCCTTCTAAGTAGTCAATTAAAAAAAAAAAACTTTGTATCCGGAGTCGTGTAAACACGTGATTATATAACCACGCGTTGTGTCCCAGTCCCGTGTTTTTCACGTGGTTTACCAACTGTCTTAAAAAGTGTATTTTATTGACATAGATGGGCAAAGTGAACGAAAAATTGTATTTTTAATAAAAGGTGTAAATAAATAAATATACATATTACAACAGAGATATAGAACATTTTAATGAAGAGAATATAGATGTTTAGTCATTTACAGGGCAATAAATAAAATTTCATCTCCCTTAATAGAATATTTACACTTCTTGATAAAATACACAATACACAATTCTTAATAAAATTGCCATATTTTCTATCCGATTAGAGAGAATTACTGCATTATAAGATTTGACATTTTGATATAAAAAAATATTAAAATGAACTCTATCGCTGTTGTATTAAAGCCCAAGGGGGTTGAATCTAGTTCTTGTGTACAAAAATTTGGCTTAACTCAAATATTGTTGAATAAATACAGGTTTAAAAATAAACAAAATTCACGTATTTATATATACGAGTATAGCGACATCCAACAAGGAAAATATTGTATTTTCTTTTGCACTGAGCAAATACTTAGGTATAAAATTAATTTGTTTAACTCTTGATTGGAATTACCCCAAGAATTCAAAGTATTTATCTATAAAATAACAAGATGTTTGCCAATATCAGGGCCACGATTATAAACCCTATCTTCATTGGTACAAATCGAGACGTTATAAAACAAAATCGATATTTATGTTCGAAAATGTGTATATTTGTTTAAAAATTTAAAGTATCTTCGTCGGTAACCTGTAATTGAACATGTTGTAAAACTTAATTTTGCTTTGTAGATGAAATTAAAGATAAATTTTAACTCCCCATTATAATACGGTCCTAGGTTCGAGAATATAAACATTAGAATGAAATAACGATTGACATAACATCACGTAGAATTGGAAGGTGCAATATTCGAACAAAAACCTTGATAAATATTTTGAATCCATCCAAATTTTTGTAGACAAGAACTGGATTCGACCCCTTGAAAATTATTAATACTAATTTTTAAATTGTACATTTGTGGATTTATTGTTAAATGGCAACTTCTTCCAACCAACTGTTGATGATGATTTCACTAAATAGAGGTATTATTTGGTAATTTAACTTTTTTTTATATTTGTTTTATTGCTCAAAAAACTTTTATTTTTTTAAGTACTAATGTTGTATTAATTTTTTATTATTATTATCTAGTTATTCTTAACTTTACTGTGTTATATTTATATTTAGTACATTAGATTTTCTCATGGTTATTTATTTATTTATTCACACTCTTTATCAAAATACAATTCCATATTCACTTTGCCCAGCTAACAAGGGTACATACCCCGTTCCAAGCTAGGCAATAACATTTTTATATATTATAATAGTTAACAAATTAATATAGAGCACAGACAAACAAAATATAAACTTATTCGGATACACATTTTGATTCATATACATACAGACATACACATATATACACACATGTATATATAAATATACACATATATACACATGTACATACACACACACGTACATACACCCATGCGCATACACATACATACATTCATAAAAACATAGACAATTTATTGCTATCTTTATTTTAAAATGTTATGTTTCTTTTTAACTTTTTGTATTATATGTTAACTAAATTTTTTAGTTTTAATTATTATATTATTTCATACTATGTACTACATGATTATTGTGCACTGCTGTGATTATTTCTGTAAATTATTATTTTTTTGTAAAAGGTTCTTTGAACCGTTGATGTATAAATAAATATATTACAAAATAATATAATACAAAATTTATTGATATTGTTTTAACTTTGCTGGAATTCCTCTCATCCATGCGCTTTGTAGCTGCACGATGATTGGTTATCTAGCTTTAATATATCAACTTTAAAATACCTTAATTTTGTAAACGGGGTCTAGAATTCCAATCGTCTATGCGCTTAGTAGCAGCAAGGCGTGTTGTAATCTTACTCCTTTTTACTATTCATATTATTATTATTTTGTAATACACTAAATTTATTTGTCAATTTTTAAAATGTGTAAATTGGGGCTAAATTTCTAACTGTCTATGCGCTCTGTAGCTGCAAGACGTCCTGTAATCTAGCTCCTATCTATTATAATTTTTGATTGATCGTAATTGAAAACGAGGAACTAGAATCCCAACCGTCCATGCGCTCTGTAGCTGCAAGACGTACTGGGATATTTATTAATTGTACAGCGCCCTTGAGGTGATTTTCACAAAAATGGCGCTTTATAAATTATCCAACTATATATATATATATATATACAACAGAGCTGAAAAATATTTTATAAAAGGGAATATGAAAGGCTAGCATTTACAGGACTTATTACCTGTTATTGGCTAGTTTCAGATTCTATATTACACACTGTGTAACGTTCACCATTTTGTTTTCTTCATTCAGTTCTTGTCTACAAAAAATTCGGATAGACTCAAGATATTTTTGATAAAACCAGCTGGTCTAATTGTCCAGTCAAATTAAACAAATCAAGTGAAAAAAATCCAGGAGTTTTGGAAATGGTCTTGATCGCTTGAACGATTTGGGTTAATGTCTGTCAAAATTCCTCGATGTGGGGGGGGGGGTGAGCTCGAGGAGAGGGGGGGGGGTTGAAGGTATCATTTTTCAGTTTTTCTCGAAACGATTACTCCTACCGAAATATAGTAGGTAAAGAACAAAACTAAACATGATAAAATTGCCTACAAAAATAATTTTGAAATTTTTTTGGTGGTTTTATGTGTTTAGGCGGATGAAGAACATGATTGTGAATTAGAACCAGAATCTAGGACGAGAGTTGTTGACTCGACGCGACGGCTGCTCTAAGGTAAAAATCTCGAATAAGGAAACTGAGTGGAGAAAAGTCCACTTCTGACGAAGGTCGACGTGAACTATCGATTAACAAAGTGGTTCTACATTGCAATATTTCATGTTCCTGGACTGGCATCTGAAGCGTAACGCTGATTACCTTAACTTCATGATACAGGTGATCGATAGATACTGCATTTAATGTGGCGATGCAGTGCCCTATGCACTATCGAGTACGAAGAGAGGTGTGAGTATAAGTGATTATCTTATTTCATGACAAAAAAATAAGAGAATGATGAAAAAACATTTTTTTTTTTAATTTTGAGAAGTGTTCTGTTCCATATTTAAAAAAAATATTTTTTCCTCTTAGCTTGTGTCTTCTAAACAAAATGATAAAATCGCAGACCTGATTATACAACACGTTTTCTTAATAGTAAAATATTACACGAATCTGTTCCGCGTTGGAGCTGTAGATATTTTATTTATTTTATTTTATTTTATTAGGGAAATCAACAGTTCTACATACATATTTTTAGTAAACAAACAGATATAGTGTATAAACTCAGAACTAATAACAGATTTCAACATAGTATACAAAGTTAGTAAAGAAAATATATTACATATCAAATAAATACATACAATTTATACATGTAAAAATGTTATTTTCATGTACTCAATAATCAAAGATTTTAAAAATATTAATTCTAAGAACATTAAGTTACTGTAAATTGGGCGGGATAAGGACAAAACTGCTTGAAGAGAGGATAAGGAGGGGAGGGGAGATGTACATATTTATATTGTCAATAATAGTAGAAGTCAATGAATGTAAATATCTGGGCCACAACATTTTACTCTCCAGAGGTAACCAGACTGCCGAGCTTTAGAGAAGTTCTGGGTGGGCGGCATAATATGGCAATCTGAAGAAGTTCTTCGACAGCAACATTCCGCAAATTCGGAAATGCAGAATGTACAACCAATGTGTACTTCCAGTCTTGACACACGGAGCAGAAATATTTACACTTACAAAATTGACAAAGTAAAGCTAGGGTTTCCTAGAACAGCGTTGCCCGTATTTTAACGGCCGTGGTGAACGGTGATGCGGTGGACAGCCGTCGTAACGATGACTAGAGTGTGGTTTCCTAGGAAAACAGTGTTATCAACACCATTTAAGACCGTTTCCCTAGGAAACCACTTTCTAGTCGACGTTACGACGGCTGTCCACCGCATCACCGTTCACTACGGCCGTTAAGATACGGGCACCGCTGTCCTAGGAAACCCTAGCTTAAGCTACAAGTAGCGCAGAGAAAACATGAAAGAGCCATGCTACATATGAAACTCTCTGACTGGATTAGAAAACACCCAGATACGGAAAGGGTCGGGAGGAACGGACGCAGTCGAAAGATTTGGTAAGCTTAAATG
Source organism: Micrasema longulum (assembly GCF_059751315.1). NCBI lineage: Eukaryota > Metazoa > Arthropoda > Insecta > Trichoptera > Brachycentridae > Micrasema > Micrasema longulum. The sequence continues at coordinate 240,375 of NW_028278809.1, forward strand.
GACATTTGCGGTACACATGACACGTTGCCAGATTAAAAGACCAAAGATGGATTAAAAGGGTAGTTGAGTGGAGACCTCGCGAAGACAAAAGAAGTAAGTAAGAAGGCGGCCTCCGCGGTGTAGTGGTCAAGACGCTTGACTCACACATGGAAAGTTCCGGGTTCGATTGCCTGTGAGAACACAAAAAATTAACGTGATTTTTCTCAAGCCTGGGTGTTCTGTGATGTAATTCACCACTGTAATTGGGCCTCCTAGTCTGTTGTGGTGCGAAATTAAAAAAAAAAAAAAACATTTTAGCCTATGTTAAGTTGAGCGAGAACCCCCACGCGATGGTCAGATGATGTGAAGAGAATTGCTGGTTACTGGATGCAGAAACCGCAAGACAGGGACGTATGGGGAAGACTTATGTTCAGCGGTGGCCAGGAATGGCTGTGTGATGATAATAATGAATGCCTAGACTTCCATATTCCATTCTAAAAATGTTTTCCCTCTCTGTTGAAATAAATTTAAATATGAATATTTCCCTGGGAAGGAAATCCAGCCAGTCTGCAAGCATTTGGACATGCTCAAACATTGTTGAAAAACAAAGTTGTTTATTTATTTTTTTCAATATTTCCTTTAATCGCCTAATACGTATGAAAACAGAAATTTTTAATTTGTTTGTTTATTTTTAAAACGTGGTAAAATTTAGGACGTGTTTTTTTGTTTACGTATAAAATACACGTATGCCTATAAAATATGCTTAATTTAAATAATTTATTAATTATATAATCAGGCGAATGTGTGATAGGTGCACAAATGTCGAGATCCGTAAAGTGTGTAAGGCTGAGACATGCATTATCGACAGAATCAAGAAAGGGGTGCTGCGTTGGTTTGGACATGTAGAGCGAATGGACAGCGAAAGAACGGCTAAAAGGATCTACGATGCGAATTTGATCGAAACAGAAAACGAGGAAGACCGAGAGCAGGATCAAGTCCATCAAATACTTGAAGATGGACATGTCAAGAGTAGGAATAATCGGCGTGTGTGTATGAGAAGATGTATGTAGAGAAGATGTATTAGATGTATGTAGAGGAAGCGAGGTCTGTATGCAAAGGCAGAGTGATATGGCGTTCTATCCTCTGCTCACGCCGAGTAATGTTTTTTTTTGTTAAATGAACTCGTAAGGTTTAAAAATAAAAACGCCTAATTTGGGGCGTTTTTCAGTGATTTTAACTTAACAATGTTTGAGCATGTCCAAATGCTTGCAGACTGGCTGGATTTCCTCCCCAGGGAGTTATTCATATTTAAATTTAATAATAAAATAAAGGGAGGAAATCCAGCCAGTCTGCAACCATTTAGACATACTTTGGTTAAATTAACTACCCCGAAAAAGAAGAAGTATGAAAATTGGAAAATTGTTTTCAGGCGTTGTCTAGTAGGTGATTTGGTTCAGCCGGATGAATCTCACCCACATCATAAAGGTTTTAGCTCCTTTAATTCACAAAATTCAACAGATGGAAGAGTTGAGGAAATGTGGATGTTTCAACATGGGCGGAATGGTAAATGTTACACAGCGTGTAAAGTGGCCACTTAAACCAGGCAATGACAAGTCATAAGCCCTGTAAATGCCTAGACTTCCATATTCCCTTCTCAATAATGTTTTTCCTCTCCGTTGCGATAGATTTTAACTTGTTTATATAATTTTTGGTTTCGGCTGAAATTAAAACAGAAGCTAAAATTCTTTTTTCGGTCGTTCACTATTGTCATCTTTGTATTTTGTAAATTACAAAGATGACAATAGTGTAAACGAATATTTGATTCGATCAATCCAATGTCAATCGAATGAATGTAGCATATTATTGTACGAAATGATATTTATGATAATAATTTGATTACTCATCTAATTCAAAGAATAAATGTTAACTTGCGAATCTTTCGTCTATCAAATGTAACCTCGAATATGATCGTGTTGATGGAGACTGTGAGTTGATCCGACAGAAAATCATTATGACTCAATATAAACATTATTATGCACAATAATTATATAATCTTAGTTGAGTTACGAGATATTTATTTATTTATTTATTAACGGACATTGTCCATGTATACAATTTATAAGGTTTAAATATTAAAATAAAAGAATAGTTTAAAACATTTAAAGAAAAAAGAAAGAAGCATTGACAAACATAAGGGACATCGAGACAAGATCTGTACTATTTATTTAGTGCTCGTTTAAATCGTTGTAAACTTAAACCAAAAAAGTCCAGATCCTGTCTTGAGTTAACAATACGACAAAGGCGGGTCATTGGAGAATTTAGGCCATAGTTTGTTCTATGCTGATCTATGAACAGTACTTCATTGTTTCTCAATCTACGAGTCGGAATATTGAATTTTACTTGTCCCAGTAATGATGGAACATCGATTATACCATTTAGTATGCCGAACATATATATGGAGTCAATATTAGTTCTACGTTTTTGTAGACTAGAAATATTTAACATTGACTCTATTTCAGCATAAGAATAATTATCTCTCTCTAGTCCAAGCATCCACGCTATTTTTCGAAGCAAGCGATGTTGGACTGATTCAATGTGATTTATGCGATTGACATAGAATGGAGACCAGACCACTGAGGCATATTCAAGAAGAGGGCGAACAGTTGAGCAATAAAGAGTTTTGATTGTACGGACATTAGTAAAATCAGAGGATATTCTGTTAATGAAGCCAAGTAATTTCTATATGCTCGTATGTCAGTTTATAGTCCAAAACAACTCCTAAATCTCTGATGGACTTGACCACATCAATTTTGGAGTTTTCTAATAGGTACTCGAAGGAAATTGGTTGTGAGGTATTATGACGATTAAAGAAATTCGTCTACCAAATGAGATATTAATGTGCGTTACTTACAACAGAACGAATTTGATAAATTGATACACATCGGATGAAATTGCATTTTAAGTATGTTTTTCAATGATATTACAATTAATATTATAAGACATACATTTAGCGGTGTTAAGGGTGGATAATTAAGTATTAATATAAGTTCTGTCGGTTTTTTTCCAAATTTAAAAATACGCATTAAAAATAACACTAAATGTCAAAGAAACCCGGAACCGGGCGAGAGTCAAGCGTCTTGACCACTACACTGCGGAGGCCGACTTAAGATAAGTCTGATTTCCAGCGCATATTTAATCGTATATTTTCCGCCAGCCGTAGGTGACGTGATCTTGACCTTTAGAATCGAAACCAAAATGCTTACTTGTGTCGGGAAAGCAACAAAAACCGTTCGGAAAAATATTGCAAAAATGATGGTGTAATTTTGAATTAGAAAGTATTAAAATTTATTTCAACAGAGAGGGAAAAAGTTTTCGAGAAGGGAATATGGAAGTCTAGGCATTTACAGGGCTTATGACCTGTCATTGGCTGGTTTAAGTGGCCACTTTACACATTGTGTAACATTCATCATTCTGCCCATGTTTGAACATCCACATTTCCTCAACTCTTCCATCTGTTGACTTTTGTGAAGTAAAAGAGCTGAAACCTTTATCACGTGGGTGAGATTCCTCCGGCTTAACCAAATCACCTACTAGGCAACGCCTGGAAACAATTTTCCAATTTTTATACTTCTTCTTTTACCAGGTAGTAATTCAACAATGTTTGATTATGTCCAAATGCTTGCAGACTGGCTGGATTTCATCCCTAGGGTGTTGTTCGTATTTAAATTTATTTCAACAAAGAGGGAAAAAGTTTTCGAGAAGGGAATATGGAAGGCTAGGCATTTAGAGGGCTTATTTCAGTCTGCAAGGTGATTTGGTTCAGCCGGATGAATCTCACCCACGTGATAAAGGTTTCAGCCCTTTTACTTCACAAAAGTCAACATATGGAAGAGTTGAGGTAATGTGGATGTTCAAACATGGGCAGAATGGTGAATGTTACACAGTGTGTAAAGTGGCCACTTAAACCAGCCAATGACAGGTCATAAGCTCTGTAAATGCCTAGACTTCCATATTCCCTTCTCGAAAACTTTTTCCCTCTATGTTGAAATAAATTTAAATACGAACAACTCCCTAGGGATGAAATCCAGCCAGTCTGCAAGCATTTGGACATAATCAAACATTGTAGAAAGTATTTGTTTAGAAGTGATTAACAAAATTGAAAAAAACCGTATTCAAATGTAAGCATTATTTATTGTAAATGTCAAATTACGCCTAGCGGCACAAAACTCAAGCTCTTTTTTCTGGTAGGAATACGGATCTAAAAATATATTAAATGTGAGTTAACATTATTTTAGCATTTTCCAACATCCAGTAAAAATAATTGAAGGGCAGAAATTAATGAAATCTAAGGGAAGAATCTGAGTGGGATCCATAAAAAAACTAAAACTACTGGAATATTTTTAAGACAAACGTTTTTATATCCAGAAAATGGGTATCCTCTCATTTTTTATAGTTTATGCATTGTCTCTGAATGTTGCCTCGGTATAAATAAATAAACTCGGTAACTATGGGTACGTTTTCCATGACTTTTTTGAATATTTTACTCTATAGGACGCGTCTATGTGAATTGATAGGTCGATGGCCAGGAGCTATTTTGATTTGTCAAATAGCTATAAAAATAAAAACTGCAATAATATATTTTTTTTAATAAATTCTGACAAACATCTTGCATTTTATTTTTAACCAAAAAAAACTGGTTCAAAAACATATAAAAATAGCCGAGAAACATTAATCGGTCATTCATCATTGTTAAAACATTACTTGTAAATGTAGACTATATAATATATTAATCATAAATCGATGTCTGTTTTTGAACGTGTTTAATTAATAAGTCATTAAATAAATACACAAATGTTTGTACTTTGTACCAGTAGCGAGCGGAATTTTTTTTAAAGGGTAACCTACAAAAAATAATTATAAATTTAATGAAGAAATTTAAGTAGCCACTTTACACACTGTTTAACATCCACATTTCTTCGACTCTTCCATCTGTTGACTTTTGTGAAGTAAAAGAGCTGAAACCTTATCATGTGGGTGAGATTCAGGCCTCGTCAACTAGATGAAGTGGTACAGCCGGATGGCCACTGGCCATTCTGTAACAGTTATTGTTATTATTATGGATAACTTATACAACGCCAATTTAGAAATATAATACCTCAAGGCGCAATAATTGAAATTCTATTTAATAGTTTATTTTGTTGATTTTATATAAATATGTTTTTGGTTAGTATTTTAATGTAATTGAAGAAAGATAAGTAGTGTCTATTTTTTTTTTATTGTTTCAATATTTATGTGTATCATGTATTATTTGTTCATTGTTTGTAAACCAAATAAATAAATAAAACAAAGTAGTTTTATATTTATATTATTAACATATTTACATTTCTTTATGACCTCACGATGCTAATGCCAACAATCCCATTATTTAAAGTTATTTTAATAACGTTTTAATAACATGATGTTTGGATAGAAGCGATCAATGCTCCGTCGCGTCGCCTCGTCTCTGCCTTCGAAAATGGCCGACAATGTATTATTGTGTGTTTTCTGTCGCCATGAATGCATTTTTCACAACTAATAATTACATTGATATAAATAATTTAATGTCGTATTGTGTTATCAATCGGGAGCCTTCACACCGATGCCGCTCCACACTTGCGAGGTTCAAATCGGATACATTGTATCGCTGCAAATTAAAATCAACAGCACAGCGAATTAAATTACTAGTAGAAGTGTTTTACACCGATATTTTGAGTGCCTATGTTCAAATGCTTTTAGACAAGATGATTTGTTTGGTTTTTTCTGTGTATTTTCGTGCCATTGAATAATATGCACTTGCTTACGTAGTAGATAAACGTGCTGACCACTACTTCACGAGGCCGACTATTTTTTTTACAAACTTTACAAAACTATAGAAAGGATTGAAAAGGTTTAACGAAATTTTTTTAAGTACTTAAATTATAAAAACAATAAAACGCTTTGCACTTGCAGCCAATCTGCGTAACAAAATTGAGTTTTAACCCTTGAAAAAAGACGCACTATATCCGAATTATGGTATTTATATAAATGATCAAATAATAAAGTAGACTCTTTTATCCTACTTTCCAAAATCAATCTTAATGTCCCCTTTCGCGTGACAAGAAATTAGTATTTATTTCATCTGCCAGTCTGTACCACTAACTATGCACAACACTCTTTCCTTTATCGTTAATGCTCTAACTATAATGCTTTTTTTTCCTCTATTGATATATTTAACACGCCCCTTAATTTATTTAAAAATAAATTAAGGCTGATTCTTTCTGGCTGCGATACGATCCCACTTGCTATTTTTTTATGCTCACACTTACACACACCTGAACACTTACTCCCACACAAATACACACATTCAAGCCTCTAAACTTACTCTCATACGAATACGCATAAACACACCCTTTTGTTGTACCACAATTTAATGTGTATGATTTTTATTTAGAAACTTCGCAGGTCTGTCTTTAACCCGTGTATTTTTTTATGTTATTATATCAATGTCAACTGTTTGTTTCTGTAAAATAAATAAATAAATAAAACTGTAAAATATTGAGATCTTTTCCAAAGACTTAAAATAGAAAAATATCACATACTACGAATACCGATAAAAACATATGAAATGGATTAAGAATAATTAATTGTATTATTAAAGTAAATATGGATATTGTGGAGAAATGTTTTCATACATAAATGTAAAAAAGAAATTGAATAAAAATTCGTTGTCTGAAAAACACGACGTGTTTGCCCTTGGTAGTTGTGACGTCAAGATTCGTGATAATGTTCTAAACAAATTTCGATTGCCAGGAACAAATAAACATTAACCGTGACGTATTAGGGACGTGGCCAATGGAATGACTGTTTTTGCGGGAATTCGGAATTACAAATTTAAAAATATTTTTATGCCACTAATAATAAGCAAAAAAATTTTTTTACTGAACAGAATTTCATAATTTTTTTACTTTAAAAATGTAAAAAAGTGATATTTTCCTATTTTGACCATAAACTTTTTTGTTTATATTTTTGTCATATTTTTAACTCGAGGAACGTTAGTTGAAAAATATTATTAAATTTGCTGTTATAATCGAAATTATAATCGATCTATATTAAGATATGACTAAATTATTCTTTAGTTATCGTGCGAGAGTGCGACCAGACTATCATCAGAGTGATAAAGCAGATAATATTTTTTTTGACCTGAATTCATTAAATACATCAAATATACCTATGTACACCTACAAACTTGTGAACGTATCGAGTGCAGTGTGTATGTTTGTATTCGGTACACTTATATAGTACGCACTTGAGTACACTTAACTTGATGCTTGTTATTTATAAAGAGGGGTAAAGGAATGTTTCATTTACCTCAATTTAATTGTCAACGGGACGAGGTTGACAATTATGTCAATCTTTTTAAAGTTCGAGATGAGCGAAAATTGACTAATCTGCTTTCCTTGGATACTATTATTTGCTTTTTATATATCTTGATAATTTTAATGATTTTTCGTTATATATTTTTTAATTATTTAATTAAGTACACACAATTATTTGGCATATTATTAATTTATTCGTCTCATTTCCTACTTAAGTATAGAGTGAGTTTATAGAAACCATATCTCAATACAATATTTGAGTTGGTCCAAATGTTTGTAGACAAAAGACTGGATTTCACCCCTTCGGGAGTCATTAAGATTAACAAATTACATCAGGGATGGAGAATACCTTAAAGAAGGGAATTTGGAAGTTAGTATGTGAAACAATTGAGTCAGATGAATCTCTTCACAACAATAAAGGTTTCAGCTCTTTAACTTCACTAAAATCAACATTCACCATTCTGCCTATGTTTGAACATCCACATTTCTTCAACTCACCCATCTGTTGGCTTTTGTCAAATAAATGTGAATCTCGTGGTAAGTGTCTCGGACTCACGGATCAAAGGTCCGCGGTTCGAATTTCACTCTATCGCAACTTGATTCCAATTTTCTTTTTGTCCATATATAAAGCAAAAATTCGCCCGGAAAAAAATCAATATCCCCAAATTAACCACTATCTAGGGGATAGAGAAGATTCATAATTGCACCCCAGGGCCCCGATTACAATGGTTAGTTAACATTTATCTTTAATTTTATCCTTAAAGTAAAATTCAATTCATTTATTTAAATATAACATTTACATTACAAATATACATTCAATACGTACATATTATAAAAAAGAAAAAAAAAACTAAAGACTCATATCAAACAAGTAGAAGAATCCTGCTCCGGTAAACCCCTTCGGATACATGGAACAGATCAATATCCAGAGCGATGTTGTTCAGTACAGCGGTAGACCTTCCAACAGGCATAATCATAGGCAGGTTGGTCCTGTGTATCGGAATATGAAACAATCTATGCTGACGCTGTCATAGTTAACTATCAGGAACATACAAACCAATGCTCATCATGATCTCAGGATTATCGACCATACCGCTATACACTATACACATTCCTTCCAGTCTCTAAACTGTTGTAGCCAAGCACACCCTGGAGAAACTCAGTCGGGTAGAGCCAAGGATAATACCCGCACTCTCTCAGGTAGAGATATCTCAAAAACTTATTTTGGATTTTCTTTATCATGAGAGAGTACTTCCCCTAAATCAACGAGCCACTTTCGAGTCTACTTCGCAACAAAGGGTTATAAAGAGTTCTTAGTACGCGGGTATTTTCAAAAACCCTGGCAGTACACAGAACGAATCATAACACCTTCAATGCATTGCCACTAATTTTCTCTGTGTTCATGAAATGTCAGGGTGCTTACAAATCTAACGCCCAGATCCTTAAAATTTGATGTTCGTATCAGATTCTGGTCATTCATGCAAATATACTCATTTTCGTATACAAATATTTGTTTTTCTGTATAGACAATCGAAGATAACTGTGTTAATTTCACATAAAGTCAACACGACAAGATCATTTTTTTTATAATTTATTGCCCAAAAAAAATATGTTCAAAACTCGTTTATTTATTGTAGCTGCTCCATATTTAATTTACTTTATCCGCATTTAGATATTTTTAATACAAAATTTTGGGACTTCAAAAAAAAATCTTTTTGAAACACTGTAAAATAAAACATTTGTCAGTGTGTAATAAGTTTATGTTCTTTTAATTGTGTTTATTTTATTATAACATCAAAATGTTGAATTGGTCAACTATATTATGAAAATCACTCTCCTCCACTCCTCCACTCTATTTCCTCATCCCTTAACCTTCTTAAGAGCTCTTTTTTTCTCATGTCTTATATAATTTATTATTTTTCTCATTACTGTGTAACATGTTCTCTCATTATATTTGTGAAAAACTTTAACTGGATGTATGTACTATTTTTATATTTTGTATTCTTCTTCTATTTCTTAACTGTTGTTTTTCCTTAATAAATAAAAAAAGAAAAATAAAAAATACATTAATACACCTTATAGATATGTATAATTGTGTTACTGGTCGATCACCCAAGCGAGGTGCTAAAAGAGAAATATCGTGAACGAAGATGCACGAACTTTGCTCTTTGTCGTCCTTGGCCCTAAAGGTGTAAAAGGTTAAATAAAATAAAGATTTTATTTAAAAACTATTTTCCGACACATATTCAGCACTGTAGCATAAACTTTCCATATCCAAATAAACATTAAAGAAAGCGACGAACATATGTCGTTGCTAAATAGTTCAATTAGCCAGGCTGTTCATTAAATGTCGGCATTCACTTAAATGGCAAGGCCGTTCGTTGAATGAATTAAGGTAACTCAACGTCAACGCGATGGCTGTTTGTAATCTTCTCTTCATAGAGTGGATAATTTGGTGATTTTTATTTTTTCATACGACTACACTTTGCTTCATGTATGACCACATTGATGATTACTAATAAATCCAAAAAAAATCATAGGCCCTTGGTAATGTAAAATTGTAAAAAAATATATATATATTATAAAATTCCCGCGAAAACGGTTCATTGCATTGGTCACGCCCCTAAAAAACGCCACGATTCCAATGTCGAACTTTGTTCAAAGTATTTTTTTTTTCTTTATTAACATCGGCCAAAAACAAGTTACATTTATAAACATAAACAGACAGGAATAACAATAAAGATACAAACAAAAGACAAGAAAAATATAAGTACAAGAATAACATCAAAATATCAATTGTAATAATAAACACATATCCAAACCAATAATTCTAAACTTCATTGTCAAATAAAAAAAATTAAAAATAAAAATGTAAATAGGGGCTAGATTTCTTATTGTCCATGCGCTCTGTAGCTGCAAGACGTTCTGTTATCTAGCTCACATATATCATAATTGTAATATATCGTAATTGGAGACGAGGAACTAGAATCCCAACCGTCCATGCGCTCTGTAGCTGCAAGACGTGTTGGGATATTTATTTATTATACAGCGCCCTTGAGGTGATTTTCACAAAAATGGCGCTATATAAATTATCCAAACATTATTATTATTATTAATAAAAATTTCAACATATATTGAAATAGGCACTAACAGAAAAACCCACCATAACCTGATAGTGCCTATTTAACAGAAAATAGAAACTTACAGTAAAATTAAAAGGAAGATAGAACTTAATAACTAGAAAAATTACAACAAAATAATCAAAATATTAACAAACTTAATCTTATATTAATGATAAATTATAACTATTAAAATTAAAATTAAAAATTAACCGTCGGAAGTAATAATGACAAAATATTTTACATAAACCTAAAAATGTAAGATAAAAATTAAGTTTCCTGTATGAAAAATAGAATATGCACTTTTTTAAATATTTTTTTTATTCATATAACAAATATAAATTCAATATTACTACTAAATACAATTTTTACATGAATTAAATACACATATTTACATTAACGTTTCCCATTGCGTAAAAAAAATATATAAAAATGTGTACATAATGGGGAGTGACGTCTTACAATAGTTGTTTTTTTTCATTTTTAATTTTATTTATTTAATGAACAAAATACACAATTTTATCATAGAGCACAATCATTTTTTTTTTATGTCCCGACTTTGTAGAAAATTCCGTGTTAAGTAGAGACTCCTCTATATATAAGACAAAAACTCTTATTAACATATTAAACAATATACAAAATAATCAAAACAATTTACAAAATAATAATAGAAAAATAAAAATAGTAAAAATTTATACATGTCGAAAAATGGAATGCAGAAAAGTTATATAATATTGCAATATGTTATTAATAATTTTTAGCAATTTTATAATTCAATTCAATAATTAATTGTTATTAAAAATAAATACAAAATAATACAATAAAGCAATAATAGTAACACATCCACATATATGGCAGAATATGTAATTTAAAAAACATAATAATAAAGTTAAAATATATATTTACAAATAATTATGCATCACTATTAAGTTTATTCAAAGATAATATACATATATCTTATATAGATAATAATGAAGATAGCATCGATTTTATATATTTATTCCCGAAGCAATCTTATACAGTGGTCTCTACCCCTCGATAAAATCCAATTATGGATCTAATATTTTTAGGATAACATAAATAAATTAAAAAATAAAATAGAAACGGTGTTTTTAAACAGTGCTACATAAAGTCGAATTAAAAATGTAACGTGTAACGTTTGACTTCTTTCTTAAATATATTGTATTCTTGACTGTACTTTTTATTTACATTTATTTTTTCGTAACCTACGAAGATGCTTTTAATTTTTATATAAAAATACACATTTTGTATGGATGGTATGAAACGCGTGGAATGCCACGCGTTTCATACCCAAAACATTCGAAAAAAATTCATGACATGAGCTAATCGATATGCCAACATCATCGGCGACTTCTCTGATTGTGATTCGGCGATCGTTCATAACCATTTTATTGACTTTTTCCACGTTTTCATCGGTGGTTGATGTGTTGGGGCGTCCGGGCCGTTCGTCATCTTCAACGTCTTCACGGCCATCTTGAAAACGCTTATACCACTCGCAAACTCTTATTTCACTAATAGCAGACTCACTATATATGCATTTTATTAACATTTCACACACTTTTATTAACATTTTTTTTTACACAAAATTTCTTACAGATTCTTAGATCTGTTTTTTTTTAAACAAACGAAAATCACCGAGAAAAACCTTAGCCGCTGCCACTGACAAAGTAAACAATGAACGCAGCTAAAAACTTTAGCATTCTTCAGGGGTATGTAAACCAACTTAATAAAATTGACAATCGGACTCTCCAAACCCGCGAAATTTAAAAACACACCTCGTATGTATTTATATATCGATTTTACTTTACACCGCCTCGATTTGTACCGATGAAGATAGCGTTTGTAATCACGGCCCTGAGAGCTGCCATCGAGTCGAAAACACTCGTCTAGTCTGGTTATATTTCACACACAGAACTGTATTATTCATCCGCCTGGACATATAGATAATATTAGTAAAATAAAAAGATAACATTGTAATATAATATATGTACTTACCTGAATTTAATTTAATTTTTAAAAAATCTAGCTTTTAAAAAAATCTAGGAGCTAGCTATAGAAAAGTGAAACTGAGATAATATCACTTTTGTGGAAAGACTGAATAATCAAATCTACACAACAGTTGGAATGTTTTTGACTTTAACAAATGATAAACAATGAATACATTAGTTTTTTTAAATAAAACAATCAAATATATTAATTTGTATTTGACCAGTTTTAATGATTTTTGGAGTACCGTAAGATTTTTCTAGTGATGTGGGTATTATCTGCAAATGTTTGTGATGGATACCATTTTCAGAATGTGATTAATAAAGTTTTTTGTACGAAAGCGGTCTGGCTGTTTTTAGCAGAGCAACAATTGACCTTACGGCACCCGATAACTTCAATACCGTATCTCTTTTTTTCAAAATTGTGGACTGGCTGCTTTCTGCATAACTGCGTTCATTTATATTCGTGCGTTATACCTTAGGATTCTGAAATCAGTAGGTTTCATTTAATTAATCATCAAAACCTTAAGAATGATTACTTTGGTATGATAAAGGTTGTGTATTTTAATTCTTAAGAGGCACTTGAGAACATAATATGTGTAACTAAGATAAAGCCTACCTTCTTTATGTGAGAAGTTAGTGTCATAACAAACTGTGAACGAACCAAAGGTTGTATTGACTTACAGTTGTTGGTCGGCTCTATCACACTACACGTGCCATCGAACTTTGTTTAGTGTGGAAGGTTTTCGTACAAGTCAAACACATTAAAGTTATTAAAGAAGAGATGGCAAGGACAGCTGTTGATAGTATGTCTTATTTATTTAATAAAATGAAAATGTTTTGAAAAAAATGTTGCAGTATTCGGGTACAGAAAAGTCATACTAAAACATTTATAAATAATAATATCTACTGCACTAAAGTACGGGGTGTTTTTAAAATTAAAATAAGATGTTTTCGGAAAACGGTAAATCCCGATTACCTGGCAACATGAAGGCCAATTTTTATTAAATTAAATTGAATAACAGTGTCGGGTATTTATTTAATGGAACAAAGTATTATTGTAAAATTAAGACCTATCTATAGCACATAAGAAAAAAGGTACTGTCTTAAGACCAGGAATAAAAATAAATTACATTTTCTTTGACGAAATAATCATTTATATAACGTTGACATTTTTATGGTTTTTCGTTATTTATTTATTTATTTATTTATTTATTTATTAACGGACATAGTCCATGTATACAATTTATAAGGTTTAAATATTACAATAAAAGAGTAGTTTAAAACATTTAAAGAAAAAAGAAAGAAGCATTGACAAACATAAGGGACATCGAGACAAGATCTGGACTATTTATTTAGTGCTCGTTTAAATCGTTGTAAACTTAAACCAAAAAAGTCCAGATCCTGTCTTGAGTTAACAATACGACAAAGGCGGGTCATTGGAGAATTTAGGCCATAGTTTGTTCTATGCTGATCGATGAACAGTACTTCACTGTTTCTCAATCTACGAGTCGGAATATTGAATTTTACTTGTCCCAGTAATGATGGAACATCGATTATACCATTTAGTATGCCGAACATATATATGGAGTCAATATTAGTTCTACGTTTTTGTAGACTAGAAATATTTAACATTGACTCTATTTCAGCATAAGAATAATTATCTCTCTCTAGTCCAAGCATCCACGCTATTTTTCGAAGCAAGCGATGTTGGACTGATTCAATGTGATTTATGCGATTGACATAGAATGGAGACCAGACCACTGAGGCATATTCAAGAAGAGGGCGAACAGTTGAGCAATAAAGAGTTTTGATTGTATGGACATTAGTAAAATCAGAGGATATTCTGTTTATGAAGCCAAGTAATTTCAGTGATTTATTTACTGTATTATCTATATGCTCGTTGTATGTCAGTTTATAGTCCAAAACAACTCCTAAATCTCTGATGGACTTGACTACATCAATTTTGGAGTTTTCTAATAGGTACTCGAAGGAAATTGGTTGCTTTGTTCTATGAAATGACATTATTTTGCATTTTTTAATATTTAGTTCTAATTTATTGACTTTACACCATCGGTTAAAAGAGTTAATGTCTGATTGAAGAAGAAAGCAGTCTTGTAAAGTTTGAATTATTTATTTTTATATTGTTTAATTTAGTACTCACTGTTATTTGGCACATTTTTAATTACTTTAATTTCATACTATAGTATAGAGTGAATTTAAAGAAACCATATCTCAATTATCATTTCTGTTTTGTTTTTGTATTATTTTCTTTTGATTACAATAATACTATTATTTGATATATTTGATTATGTATGTAACTAAAGATTGTATTTATTTAGTTACATACATAATCAAATTTTATAGTATCTTATAGTATCTAGTAAGGCACACTCCACAATATAATTCTAAGAAATTTATTACGCAAAAATATGTAGTAAATAAAATAATTATAGTATACAAAAAATAATAGGATACCTAGACTTCTGCATTCCCTTCTCTAAACATCTCTGTTGTACTATGTAAATATTAACAGCTTCCAAGGGGGTTGAATCCGGTGCTTGTCTACAAAAATTTGGCCGAACTCAAAACATTGTTGATAAATCCACCTGGTCTAAGAAGAAGTATACACATTTTAAAATATTTTTAGGCGTTGCCTATGTGGGTGATGTAATTCAATAATATGAATCTCACCGTATCACTAAAGGTTTAGCCCTTTAACTTCACAAACGTCAACAGATGGAAGAATCGAATTAATATAGATGTTTAAATATGGGCAGAATGATTCATGTTACACAGTGTGTAAAGTGGCCACTTAAACCAGCCAATGACTTATCATAAGCCCGATGGATGCCTAGACTTCTACATTCTCTTCTCTGAAATTTTCTTCATCTCTGTTGTAATGTTAAGATAAAAAATCCTTATATTTATCGTTAAATCATTATTATTATTATTTATCCCGTTATAAATTCGTTTCTATGTAGGATTGTCGAAGTCATAATATATATGTATGCATGTACTATGATTTTTGCAGTAATCAGCGCGTTTGCCTACCATGCAAGAAGTCTCGGGTTCAATTTCCGACATGGTTGACAATGAAATATTTATTTTAAAAAAGGCGTTTTTACCCTAGAATATTTTATAGTCCCTGGACTGACACCTGAAACGTAAGACTGATTATCTTACCTTCATGTAACAGAAAAGATAATCATATCAAATGGTTCGAAATTTCTTGGAGAACATTACTTCATATTTAATACATTTAGTGATTTTTGACAAAAACTGCTCTTTTACTTATGACGACAGTATACTCGTAAGCTGTTTCTGTACTTAATAAATTCAAAAGCAAAAAAAGTTAATACAATGAATAAAATGTTTTGCAAGTATAAAAACATATTTTAACAATGTGCAAATAAAATCTTGTTATTGCAGCAAAATCAAGCAATTTGAAAACACTATTTAGCTTATGTTTTTAACGTTGCTCGATTGACAAAAAAGCATGTGTTGACTCGGGTTACCATATTTTTGTATTCAATAATTTAAATGCATATAAAAAAATACAGAATCACTAAATAATAATACTATTTTAGAATAAACACGTTTTCGCGATATGATTAATGATTTATGTCATAATTTTATTTATTTAAAATGTATATGTACATTACAGAGCAACTGCCAATTAATGTCCAAATGAGTAGGTATCTGGAAAAAAACATGCAATAAAAGTGCATAACAGAACATTTAATGTAAAACATTTAGACCATAGAATTAAGCATCAAAGGAAGGCGACTAAACTACTCTTAAACGAGTAGTTTTACGTTTTCACCCATTAGTTTATTTGTAGACGTCGCTCAGTACGCAACTCTCGATTTGCATTAAATTATGCCATATTGTGTCAATTTAAAGTGTAGAAATGCTGCTGGGATCAACAAGAAACAGGATGGGATCACATTTCAAGTGTAAGTAGCAAATGCATGTGTAAGTAGCAAATGCGCGACTCAAAATTAGACAGCGGAGAGACTATCACTCCCTCTCACTTCTGTTCAATGTACTTCATAGTCCTACCTGCGTGAAAATTTCAACGCTTATCAGTTCATGGTTTACCTCTTCGTTCTAATTCTCAAGGCACTCTCTTAATACCCATCCACAATTCCTCTTTCTTCTCTAACTCATATAGTGTCCATGCGGCTCGACTATGGAATTATCTCCCATCCACTATCAAAGATGTTACTACATTATCTCTGTTTAAATCACGTCTGAAGAAACATCTCCTTTCTCTTTCTTAATCTCTCCTCCTTTCCTTTTTCCTCTTTTTTCCTTTTTCCCATTGAGTAACAGTGTTAATTTAAGTTAATTTATAAACAAATACGTTTATTTCTATTTTCATATATCTTTAGCTTTTTAATCTTTTTTTTCTATTGAATACGTTCTGTAACTTGAATTATAAAAATAAAACTTTTATTTTAATGGTTGGTTGGAAGAAATTGCCATTTGGCAATAAGCCCGCCAATGTACAAATAACATAATGGACAAAAAGTTAAATAAATAAATAATTTTTTTTTTACCTGTCAGATTGTCAAAGAAAACAAAATGGACATTTTGTTAGTGTTGTCAGGGTGGTCAATTTTTACGCTACTTTTTATGGATGAGAATGTTAGTTTTAATTGATTTAGTGGAATTTTAGCTTCCCTGCTGATGAAAGAAGGAAAACGGAGTGAATAAAAAGAAAAAAAAAGAGTACTGCAAGATGAGTTTTGGAAACCAACAAAGCAAAGCATAATTTGCTCAATGCATTTTGAGGAAAAATGTTTTTATGACACAAAAGGTCATTTATCTTAATGTAAAACTTTAATGATAAGTTTGGTTTCTTAAAGGTAATATTACAAAAAGCTTACTCAACAAAGGGGAAATTGAAAAAACTATCGGGTAGACTGTATTGATATGTTCTTATTAAAAAGGTATTATTCATAGGAATGAGGAAATTGGTAAAAAGTATTACTGAACTCTTCATTTGAAAAATGACGTTGAT